>NC_061097.1:33909122-33911622 GCF_015104395.2 Macrobrachium nipponense
ATTGTTGTGATGAAAGTGCCCCAGCGTCTATGGGTACAAGTGGTGTGCAGATTTAGCACAGGAAATGGGAAGTTTGTGACACAAGCGACTCCATAAACATCAAGATGGCGTTCAATCTTCGAAACATTTTTAGTTGTAAGTAAAAATTTCTAAAGCGTTTTGGTGAGATTTCCACTGCCGTAGCCACCCTTTTCACTACCCTCTGTTTAAATCTTAAAATTTGGCCTTAATTTCTAACTTTGGAGAAAATACTTACTTCGAAAGGAGAGTAGAGGTCTTTAGCTCTGTTTCTCACCAACAACAAGTCGCGACTGATGCCCATCTCCGGTGTCAGGACGCGTTTTAATGTACTTTTTCGGAGGGTGGCAAGCGTTGATTGTAGGTGGCCTGTTTGGCCTGCTGTGATGTTTTACCCTAATGTACTTTTTTTGGGGTTGTACACATTGATCGTACATGGTCCACCCCTGTACCATGCGGTTTTTTACCCTAGTCGACCCCCAAAAACCAATGGTAAACTCTTAATGAGCAACCCAAAAACTATAGGAAACTGTAATTTCCACGGAAATATATACCAGACACGGAGTTAGCATTACCTATAGATCTACTGAAGAACCTACTACCTAACCTTTACCCTAAATACCTAGAATGGCATGTCCTGACCTAACCAGGCTTTACCTTCCTAACCTCACTTAGGGCGCCGTCCCCTGACCTGGCCGGGGAGGAGGCTTGTCCTCGACCCCTACACCTCCCATGGACAGTAAGCATAAAAAAAAGGCTTGACACTCGTTCTGCAAACCGACTCCTTACCTAAGGTAGGGCGTGTTCCTTCACTTAGCCCTCGACATTTTCGGCGATTTTGGAGACGTTGAATAACACCCTAAAAATCTGACATGTATTGTAATGGGCCCTTAACCCTTCCTTCTCCAGAGTCAGGCCTAATTTGTCGAGGATTACGATTTACTATACCTAGCTTACTGATAGCATTATGATACAGAATGTGAAATAAAACTAGCCTACGAAAACTAACCGTTAAAGAAAACTAATCTCCATCCTTGGGCATCCTATACCTTACATTACAATTTGCCCAAACATCGACAAGGCTAAAAGCAGGGTAATAGAGGTAGGTAGGACCTAGAGAGCCGCTAGCGTTTAGCAGAAGGCATGTTACGCTAAATTGACAAATGCGGCCTCTCTCCGGCCATATTTGGCGATAAATCCGGTGAATAAATGAGGATGAAACGTACCGTGTCAGTGGACATAGCTGCAGGCGAGATTGAAACGTCCTAATCTACAAAACGAACATAGATAAGGGAATACTGCAAGGGAAAGGGGCTTGATGACGCACGCCCCTCCCCGTTTTGTTGACAAACTGAAACTTCTCTCTTCTTCTTTCTTTCCTCGACCGGGAATCAAATGAGGTTCTCGGTTCTTGCTCGTTTTCGGTCTTCAAATTAAATAGATTTGGACGGAGAGATTGAATTCTAGATAATTACAAACTTAAATTTAATTTATATAGAGTTTTTGTTAATTTAATGGGGCAGTTTAACTATGATTTCCTCGTCTAAGTATTTTTAGCTGTCACACTTCAGATGGAAAGGGTGTGGCTTAAGCAATAAGGCGCCGTCTTTAGAATCTTGTCCATTCTGAAAAAGTGTGCCACATGACTCACCTCTAACTGAGAAAATTTGCAGAGCGTCTTCGTGATTGAATGTCGAAAGAGATTCTTAGGCAAACTTCACGTAATCCTTGTACATAAATCAAATCTAAAAGCGGTGTCCACTACGGGCGCGACAAAGTTAACCGACAAAAAAATTATCTTTCCTGTCTGGCTTGTTTGACGAACACCCGATGTTTTTTTTCCTTATCTTAGCAAGAAAAAGTGAAACATGTTTGTTACGCGAATACTAACCATCTTATCCCAAGTCGGGAGAATTCGAAGAATCCAGTCTCACCGGCATTCGTAATCGGCTCGCAATTTTAAGTGCCCCTGAAACCCTCGGAAGAAGAATAAGAGTCTGGCCCCACAAACAACTAAACTGAAGCAAGAGGAGGAGGAGGAGGAACAAGTCTACATTGTCTGTTCGGATATCAAGTGTCCCGACAGCAACACAACACACTAGAAGTACTTGTTTTTTATCTTTATTCTGCCCTCGTTTTCTCGTTAAGGAAGATTCAAACATGGTTACGATCGCTCTCCTCTCGTCTTCAAGTGGGAGAGTTTTGTAGACCGATGCAACTAGGTCACGATGCTGCAGATCATTCATAATATTACAGAGAAACTTTTGATTTGGAGAAAAACAAAAGTAGGCAAAGAACATCACAGCAAATGTGATTTGTTCAGAGATTTATCCAACGTCACACAGTTTTAAATCACAGCGAAATAAAGTTCGTGTTGAGATGAAAGCAATGATTGTCGGTTACTACAGGGAAAGTATAGTTTACCTTACAGACAATAAAGACCCATGCAATCATTCAATCAAGCATATATCGAAATTGCACT
>NC_061097.1:33914122-33934122 GCF_015104395.2 Macrobrachium nipponense
AATAAGTAGAACAGAGAGAGAGAGAGAGAGATTTATTGATAATGAAAGAATAAAATAAAAAAGAAAAAAAACAAAGAGAGATAGAGACAGAGAAAAAAAGAGAAGAGAGAGGGAGAGAGAGAGAAAGATTAAGTGATAGTAAAATAGAGAGAGAGAGAGAGAGAGAGAGAGAGAGAGAGAGAGAGAGAGAGAGAAACACACCTTAAAAAAAGCCACCAGTCAAATAATGTTGACGTGTCCTTATCATGACTGACACATACGTAAATGTTTACTCAGCGTCAGCAGTCAGCACTAAAGTCAGCATAATCGTCAGCCGTCTCCTGACGCAAGAACTCGAGCGTAAATGACGGCGTCTGGCATCAAATAAAAAAAAAAGGGGGGGGGGGGGGCGGCCTCTCAATCAAATTGATTGAAACACTCCTCTTCGAGATTGTCAACATCGGGAGAAGAAATTGCTGTAGTACGAGATTCGACAACTTCTCTTTCTCTCTCTGTCCGCTCTTTCCCTTTTGCCAGTCTCTCTCCCTCTCTCTCTCTATCTATCTCTCTCACTCTCATTTTTCTCTATTTGCCAGTCCCTCTCTCTGTTTTTCTCGCTATCTGCCTCTTTGCCAATCTCTCTCTTTCTCTCTATCTACCTTTCTCATTTTCTCTCTATTTGTCAGTTTGTCTCTTTCCCTTTTTGCCAGTCTCTCTCTCTCTCTATCTATCTATCTTTCTCAATCTCATTCTCTTTCTATTTGCTAGTCACTCTCTTTCCCTTTTTGCCAGTCTCTCTCTCTCTCTATCAATCTTTCTCACTCTCATTCTCTCTATTTGTCAGTCTCTCTCTCTCTCTCTCTCTCTCTCTCTATATATACATATATAAATATATATATATATATATATATATATATATATATATATATATATATATATATATATATATATATATATCTATATATTATTATAATGTAAGTTTTGTAATGCAATTATAATTTTGGTAATATGATTAATTCACCTCAGACACTGTGTATAATGTTGTGAAATGTATGTTTTTGTGTTCAGATTCCCAAATTTAAAGATAACTTGTGTTAAGTAGAGTAACTTTCCATTTTGAAACATACGTAAGACAGAGAGAAAGAGTAAGCGCTTATATTTAAGCCTCTGGAGAAGTTGTTTTTCACTTCTTGAGAAAACCTTACCTAAGATAATTTTTTTGTACTTCCAATCTGGCCTGTAACTGAACAAGAGGACCTTGTTCATTACCACCCATCTCGAGAAGGCCTGACCCAGCTGATTTCTTTATCGGCGCTAACATGTGCAGGGACCTCCCAGGCCGCATTGAGCTTCAAGAACCTTCCCTACAATGATGTTATTCATGTTTAACGTAGAGAGATGACGTAATATGTTTTCTTCTTGAACTAGATGCTAATCGCCCCATATGCCATACACGCTTACGGGGATAGTGAACAAGTCATTCAATTCTGAGACCTAGCCGCTGGCGTGAGGGATAGGATCTCTCTCTCTCTCTCTCTCTCTCTTCTCAAAGCTCTCTCTCTCGTGCTCGCTCTTTCGCGAGACTGTTTCATTAACGTAATGGAACTCACATTTGTAAACTCACATTTGTATTGGTCACTCTTATAAGTCTTAGTAAAATATGTGTTGTTTGTGGAATCTGAACATAGTATTATTTCTATTAGTTCTGTGAAGGCGCCCACAAAAGTGTAAGTGTGTAACAGGCCTTTAAGCTGCAGCTGCGTATACAGGTATTTTACAAATGTTTTGAAGTGCACTTCGAGGTTTTATTTTACCATTGGATAAAATTATAATTTTCAATACATTTTTCTTTTGCTTTGTTCTTTTGACATATCCATTTTTATATGCTTAATGTTTGTACTGTCAATGCTTTAATTGTTTTCATTTTATGCATTATTTTTTTTTTGCGTTGTCTTTATTTTGTTTAATTAGTTTGAATAATATTCTATTGTGTAATTGTTTTAATCTAACACTTGCAAATTAATTTGTATTTAATTAAATTTCATTTCAAATTTAATTATTGCTTTACGATTTAATTTAATTAATTTTCTTGATAAACTTTGATTTAATTTTGCTTGATAATTAATTCAAGAATTAATTAACGTAAACAAGAATTAATTAAACTTTTGTTTTCAAGTAATAACAATTTCCCTGAGATTGTGAATTTCACTTATAAATTTTGAATTTAGAAATAAAATTTTTATATTTAAAATTTATACGAGCATTTTTTTTTTTTTTTGGTTCCCCACCAGTATTATATTTTATTTTGTTTAGGTAGAAATATAGAGTGGTAATTGTGCCGTTTCCCACAAATAAATCAGAATCAGGGAAATACTTAGATTTGACATTGTAGAAGGAGTGATGCCCTTTAATCAAGATTATACCTCACATCTATTTTAATGAACTTAAACTGATTGTTTTCTTGAGTGTTCAGTTCTATAAGGGATCACTATTACCTTTAGAGTATTCAGTCGTTTAGTATTTGTGATGAAGGGTCAGGTGTCTGGCTGTAGTGAGGTAAGTAATAAACAGGTACTTGAACCAACTTAAACAGGTACTTGACTGCCCTAAGTACAAAGGGTGTCCCAGACCCAGGAATAAAAGGGTCTCTTGTGCTAACAAGTACAAATGGTAAGTGAAATAACCAGATACTTGGCAATTTGGGTTAACAAATATTAATGGTGTCCAGACACAGTTCTTTGGCTACTTCGTGCACCAAGTATTAATGGTGTCCACACCCAGATACTCTAGGCCACTTCGTCACAAGTATTAATGGGTGTCCACACCCAGATACTCTAGGCCACTTTGTCACAAGTATTAATGGTGCCCAGACCCGGGACATTTGGCACTTTGTGTACCAAGTACTAATGACCCCAGAGACCAGGGAGGAAAACAAATCACATTATCACTCTAGCTTATACTGGCGGTATTAGGAATATATTTTGTTAGAAGAGTGACCATATATTTGTTTTTGCATTTTATTGTAAGAATTGTATTGGAGAAAAATGGCTCCATTTGATACTCAGGAATTTTTAGCAGCCCCTTCCATCAAAGTGTTATCTGAAACTACTCTGACTAAGGCACAGTGGCGTGCTCTAGCAGTAGCATGTGGTGGTCATGTGTCTAGTAGCATGGTAAAAGAAGAAATCGAATGCATTGCCATGCAAGCATTGATAGACTCTGGTAGAATAACTGATGATGATGAGTTAGAACTGGCTCAAGAAGTGTTGAATGTAGCACAGGCTGATCTTATAAATAAGCAAGTAGAAAAGAAAGAGAAAAGTGATGCAGAGTTAGAACTTAGATGCATAGAAGCAGAAGAAAGTTTAATTAAGCTAAAAATGCAGGCTGAAAGAGAGTAGATAGGGAAAAACAAGAAAGAAGAGAAAGAGAAGAAGAAAAAGCAGCAGAAGATGAAAGAGAAAGGATAAAAGAGGAAAGAGAAATTGCAAGACATGAAAGGGAGATGGAATTGATAAGAGCTAGATCCACATTACCTGTAACACTGTCTAACCCTAACCATGGTAATCAAGACCCTGCATTTGATGTAGTAAGAGTGCAGAAGTTAATCTCTAAGTTTACTGAAGAGGCTCCAGATGAGTTCTTTGATCACTTTGAGAAAGTGGCTTCAGGTATGGGATGGCCAGAAGATAAATGGTCAGTTTTGCTACAAAGTGTCTTGATTGGTAAAGGGAGAAGCACTTATTTAGCCTTAACAGCTGATCAGTGTAAAGACTACAAGGTGCTTAAACATAATGTGCTACAAGTATACCAGTTGACCCCAGAGTACTACAGTGAAAGATTCAGAAACTTAAGAAAGGATGAAAAAGTAACTTTCTTGGATTGTGCTTATAAAGTGAGAAGGTGTTTTAAAATATGGGTGGAGGCAGCTAAAGTTACAACTTTTGAAGAGTTAGAAGAGTTAGAAGAGTTAGTTGTTTTAGAGCAATATTTTAAAGGTATTCCTGAGCTTATAAGAGCCTATTTGCGAGAGAGAGAGGTTAAAAAACTTGACAAAGCTGCTACACTGAGTGAAGACTACAATATAATTAGTAGCAGGTGTAATTATAATGTCAAGTACCAGAATCAACAACGCCCAGGTTTTAAGTCTCATCCAGGTTTCAGGAACAATTTTATAAATGGGAAACCTACAAGTAATAATACTCCTCAGCAAGCTAATGTGAAATCCTCATCTAATTTTGCAAGACAGTTGCAAAAGCCTAATGTTGTCTGCTTTAAGTGTGGAAGAGCAGGACACTTCAGTCAGGAGTGTTATTGGAATTATCAATAGTCCAAGCCTGTTGGTCAAATAGTAAGAGGTGACCAGGTCAAACAGACTGTTAAGAACAATGTGGGGAAGAATCCGACTACAGGGAAGACTGAAACTAAACAAGCTGAGTGTTTAGCAACCAGTGGAAATGTAACTTCAAGCAGTGAGTGGCTGAGCAGTGTGGAGGCCTTTAAGCCATATATCTATGAGGGTACACTGGCAACTCAAGAAGAGAGTATGCAGGTACCAGTTAAGATTTTACGTGATACAGGGAGCAACCATAGTGTGGCGTTACGTGGTGCTCACCCAATGTTGGAGAAGAATCTCACTGGAGATTCAGTTATTTTGAAGGGTATAGGAGGAGAGGAAGTAACTCCTATATGCCGCTTACACCTGTCCATTGAATTGGTGACAGGGAGTGTTGATTTTGCTGTGAAGGACTCACTGGCTGTGGAAGGTGTATATGTTCTGTTGGGAAATGAAGTTGGTGGTGTTCCATTTGTTCCTTGTCCTGTAGTGACCGACAAACCATTGAGGATTAGTCCTACGGTAGAATTGGAGAAGAATAACCCCCACCTATTCCCTAGTTGTGTAACTACCAGGAGTATGAGGAGGATTACGACTGTAGTGAAGAAACTGAGGATTTGCACACCCAAGATGGATCAAGTGAAGGATCTTTGAACTTAGAACAATTGTTCCAGGGGAATGATGCTTCCCGTGGAGCTGACCGAGAAAGGATTTCCCAAGAAATGAAGAATCTGTTGTTCCTGAAGAGACTCTGAGTAGTCAAAGTGTTCCTGAAGATAGTGAAACTACAGTAGCTGAGGTAGCAGATATTGATAGTTCAACCCTTGAAGTTGGACAGGCAACAAGAGAGAAGCTAATGGACTTGCAGAAGAAGGATGCATCGTTAGCTGATTTGTTCTTCAGAGTTGTTGATCAGGAAGAGATGCAACAAACTCCTACCTGTTATTATCTGAAGGAAGGTTTGCTGATGAGGAGGTATAGACCTTCAGATATACCCGGAAATGCTGAATAGGGCAAATATCATCAGATTTTGATTCCATGTCCATTGAGAAAGCAAGTGGTGGCAGTAGCTCTTGAATCTGGACATATGGGAATCAGGAAGAGTGTGGAGAAGATCATGAGATATTTTTTCTGGCCTGGACTTCATAAAGTTGTTAGCAGGTTCTGCCGAGAGTTTCATACCTGCCAGATAGCTGGAAAACCTAATGAAACCGTTCAGAAAGCCCCCCTACAACCTATAGAAGTTAGAGGAGAACCCTTTAACAAGGTGATTATAGATATGGTTGGACCACTTACAAAGACAAAGAAAGGAAATGAATATCTGTTAACATTAATGTGTCCTGTTACCAGATATCCTGAGGCGATCCCTGTTAGAAAAATATCTGCCAAGATAGTTGCTGGGAAACTAGTGGAGTTTTTCTCCAAGTTTGGTATACCAGAAATTGTACAAAGTGATAGAGGAACGAACTTTACTTCCAAGTTATTCCAGGATGTGATGAACTTATTAGGGGTGAAACAACAGTTATCAACTGCTTATCATCCAGAAACTCAAGGAGCCTTGGAAAGGTTCCATCAGACATTGAAAAGTATGCTGACAAAGTATTGTTTTGAGTCAGGAAGAGAATGGGATGTTGGTTTACCCTTAATGTTATTTGAAGTTAGGAATGCTTATCAAGAAAGCATGGGATGTTCACCCAATGAGATGAATTTTGGAAGAGAAGTGAGAGGACCTTTGATGATTCTTGCAGAAAATTGGGTAGGAAATAAAGAGGAAATCCAAGGAGAGTATGTCAAGAACTTAAGGAAAAGGTTGGAAGAGATTAGAAAATTCTCTTTAGAAAATCTGAAAATGAGTCAAGAGAAAATGTTTAATGTTGGTCAACAAGTGTTAGTGTTTCTGCCAGTCAAGAGATTTCCCCTTACCAATAAATTTCATGATCCCTACAGGATAACTGAGAAGTTAAGTGATAGAACTTATGTAATTGAAACACCAGAAAGAAGAAAACGACAGAGGATGATACATGTGAACCTCTTGAAACCTTACTTCTCAGAAACTAGAAATGAAACTGTGTCAATAATACTGAAAACTTCATCTACAGAAGATGATGATGGCTATGAATTGGGAGCTGAAAGCAAGATGAATAATTCTTCAATTTTGAAAAATTTAACAAGGTGAGGAATTGAGTGAAGTGATTAGAAGCTTCACAGAGATTTTTGCAGATGTACCCAGATGTACTAATCTGACCAAACATGAAATCAAGATCCAAGAAGATGGAAAATCATTCAAGCAAAGAGTTTATTGCTTATCACCTTATCATTGAGATGTTCTGAAGAAAGAAGTTCAGTATTTGCTGCCAAATGGATTAGCAGAACTAAGTTCAAGTCACTTCAGTTCTCCATGTGTGTTAGTGAAGAAACCTGATGGCTCCTTTAGGATGTGTACCGATTATAAGAAACTGAATTCCATTAGTATGGCTGACAATTATCCCTTGCCTCTTATAGATCAGTTACTTGATAATATTGGGCAAGCCAAGTTTGTTTCCAAGATAGACTTATTGAAGGGATATTATCAGATACCCTTAGATGAAAATGCAAAGTTGCTGTCAGCTTTTATTACTCCTTTTGGATTGTATCAGTATACTGTACTGCCATTTGGTCTGATGAATGCACCAGCCACATTTCAACGAGTGATGGATCAACTGCTAGGATCTATAGAAGGAGTAGGTGTATACCTTGATGACATCGTCATTTACTCTACAACATGGGAAAAACATCTGCAGATCCTGAAGAAAGTTTTCAAGAAACTACAAGAGCAGAACTAACAGTCAACCTAGAGAAGAGTGAGTTTGGGAAGGCGACTCAGTACCTTGGGTTTGAAGTTGGGAAAGGCCTTCTCGCTCCGGTGAATGCTAATGTAGAAGGTATCCGTAAGGCTACCCCCCCCTCTACTACTAGGAAGCAGCTACAAAGATTTTTGGGCATGGCTGGATTCTATCGTCGTTTCTGTCCAAATTTCTCAGCCGTAGTAGCTCATTTGACAGACTTAACTAGTCCCAAAGCTAAGTTTGTTTGGACTCCAGAATGTCAAGAATCCTTTGAGAAGGTAAAAGCCATTTTAACTTCAAGACCAGTGCTTCAAGCTCCAGACTTTAATAAGAAATTTGTGATACAAGTTGATGCCTCTGATTGTGGAATTGGAGCTGTTCTACTTCAAGAAGATGAAAATAACCTTCTACACCCTGTGCGTTTCTTGTCTTCGAAACTGAAAAAGCATCAGAAAAACTATGCAACTATTGAAAAGGAAACTCTAGCCTTAATCACAGCATTGAAAAAGTTTGAAGTGTATGTGAACAGACCTGGGAATGAAGAAGTTTTAGTGTTGTCTGATCACAATCCCCTGTCATTTATACAGCGGATGAAAAACCATAATCAAAGACGGACCAGGTGGTCTTTGTGCTTGCAACAGTATAATTTGAAGTTGAGCACATATCTGGTAAGAACAATGTAGTTGCCGATTATTTATCCCGTTGTGAATCGTTGGATTCAACCCCGGAATAACTAATCTTCTAGGGGCCTCGAGGAATCTTATAATGTAAGTTTTGCAAAGCAATTATAATTTTGGTAATATGATTAATTCACCTCAGACACTGTGTATAATGTTGTGAAATGTATGTTTTTGTGTTCAGATTCCCAAATTTAAAGATAACATGTGTTAAGTAGAGTAACCTTCCATTTTGAAACATACGTAAGACAGAGAGAAAGAGTAAGCGCTTATATTTAAGCCTCTGGAGAGGGTTGTTTTTCACTTCTTCAGAAAACCTTACCTAAGCTAAATTTTTGGTACTTCCAATCTGGCCTGTAACTGAACAAGAGGACCTTGTTCATTCCTACCCATCTCGAGAAGGCCTGACCCAGTTGATTTCTTTATCGGCGCTAACACGTGCAGGGACCTCCCAGGCCGCATTGAGCTTTGAGAACCTTCCCTACAATGATGTTATTCATGTGTAACGTAGAGAGATGACGTAATATGTTTTCTTCTTGAACTAGATGCTAATCGCCCCATATGCCATACACGCTTACGGGGACAGAGAACGAGTCATTCGATTCCGAGACCTAGCCACTGGCGTGAGGGATAGGATCTCTCTCTCTCTCCTCTCTCTCTCTCTCTCTCTCTCTCTCGCGCGCGCGCGCTCGCTCTTTCGTGAGACTGTTTCATTAACGTAATGTAACTCACATTTGTATTGGTCACTCTTATAATTCTTAGTAAAATGTGTGTTTTTTGTGGAATCTGAACATAGTATTATTTCTATTAGTTTTGTGAAGGCGCCCACGAAAGTTTAAAAGTGTGTAACAGGCCTTTAAGCTGCAGCTGCGTATACAGGTATTTTACAAATGTTTTGAAGTGCACTTCGAGGTTTTATTTTACCATTGGATAAAATTATCATTTTCAATACATTTTTCTTTTGCTTTGTTCTTTTGACATATCCATTTTTATACGTTTAATGTTTGTACTGTCAATGCTTTAATTGTTTTCATATTATGCATTATGTTTGTTTTTTTTGCATTGTCTTTATTTTGTTTAATTAGTTTGAATAATATTCTATTGTGTAATTGTTTGAATCTAACACTTGCAAATTAATTTGTATTTAATTAAATTTCATTTCAAATTTAATTATTGCTTTATTATTTAATTTAATTAATTTTCTTGATAAACTTTGATTTAATTTTGCTTAATAATTACCTAATTCAAGAATTAATTAACGTAAACAAGAATTAATTAAACTTTTGTTTGCAAGTAATAACAATTTCCCTGAGATTATGAATTTCACTTATAAATTTTGAATTTAGAAATAAAATTTTTATATTTAAAATTTATATGAGCATTTAATTTTTTTTTGGTTCCCCACCCGTATTATATTTTATTTTGTTTAGGTAGAAATATAGAGTGGTAATTGTGCCGTTTCCCACAAATAAATCAGAATCAGGAAATACGTACTTAGATTTGACATTGTAGAAGGAGTGATGCCCTTTAATTAAGATTACCTCACATCTATTTTAATGAACTTAAACTGATTGTTTTCTTGAGTGTTCAGTTCTATAAGGGATCACTATTACCTTTAGAGTATTCAGTCGTTTAGTATTTGTGATGAAGGGTCAGGTGTCTGGCTGTAGTGAGGTAAGTAATAAACAGGTACTTGAACCAACTGTGCCCTAAGTACAAAGGGTGCCCCAGACCCAGGAATAAAAGGGTCTCTTGTGCTAACAAGTACAAATGGTAAGTGAAATAACCAGATACTTGGCAATTTGGGTTAACAAATATTAATGGTGTCCAGACACAGTTCTTTGGCTACTTCGTGCACCAAGTATTAATGGTGTCCAGACCCAGATACTCTAGGCCACTTAGTCACGATATATATTATATATATATATATATATATATATATATAGATATATATATATATATATATATATATAAATCTTTCTCACTCTCATTCTCTCTCTATTTGCCAGTCTCTCTCTTTCTCTCTTTTTCTCTGTCGCTCTTTCCCTTTTGCCAGTCTCTTTCTCTCGCTCTCTATCTTTCTCACTCTCATTCTCTCTCAATTTGCTATTTTCTTTCTCTCTCTCTTTCTTTTTCTCTCTCTCTCTCGCTGTTTGCTACTTGTTGATAGGAGAAGAAAGTGCGAAGAGAAGATAAGTGACAATGGAAACAATGAAACAGGATTAGAGAGACAATCGATACGATGTGAATAGAGTGGGGCTGTAAAGAGAGCCTTGAGGAACTCCGCTTGAGATGCAGAAAGTAACAGGTGTTTCGCCGTCGACGACAATAGATGTCAAGTGATTTTACAGATGCATAAGAATTATTATTATTATTATTATTATTATTATTATTAGGAAGGAGGCCTTCTCTGAGGGCAGTAGCATTGAATATTACACATAGCTGTTTCAACGGCATTTGATTTATATAGAATCTTCTCAATTCTTCTTATTGTCTTTTTCTCATCAGCATGTAGCTGGTATATATATCAGGTTTCCTAAGGACATATAACGATTTCAGTTGTCTTAGGTTTATTTCCTATGACTTTGAAACAGCTATATTATTATTATTATTATTATTATTATTATTATTATCATTATTATTATTATTAAAACGTTTTTTAATACGAATGTAATTGTGATAATGAGATACAACAGCATTGCATTGTGTTATTGTCCTTGAGACAAATTGTGGTGAAATACTGGAGATGTATATAATATAATATATATATATATATATATATATATATATATAATATATATATATATATATATATATATGCTTTAAAAATTCACAGTAGATGCCGTGACTTCATTAATAAGCGAATACCAAAGGAAAATGATAGGCAGAAATCCAAGCGCTTAGTAAAGACGAAAGCGCTTAGATTTCTGCCTATCATTCCCTGTGGTATTTACATACATACATACATACATACATATATATATATATATATATATATATATATATATATATATTCATTGGATAGAAGGGCTATTTCATTGTTAACAATGAAAAAGCCATCCTATTCAATGAATGTTGTAGCCGTGAAAAATTGTGCCCTAATAGTGTATATATATATATATATATATATATATATATATATATATATATATATATATATATATATATATATATATAATATACACTATTAGGGCACAATTTTTCACGGCTACAACATTCATTGAATAGGATGGCTTTTTCATGTTAACAATGAAATAGCCCTTCTATCCAATGAATATATATATATATATATATATATTATATATATATATATATATGTATGTATGTATGTATGTATGTAAAAATACCACAGGGAATGATAGGCAGAAATCTAAGCGCTTTCGTCTTTACTATGCGCTTGGATTTCTCGCCTATCATTTTCCTTTGGTATTCGCTTATTTATTATATATATATATATATATATATATATATATATATATATATATATATATATACATACACAAACACACTTTTAGGGGACAATTTTTCACGGCTAAAACATTCATTGAATAGGATGGCTTTTTTATTGTTAACAATGAAATAGCCCTTCTATCCAATGAATAATATATATATATATATATATATATATGATATATATATATATATCTATATATATTTAATTTTTAATAAATTATTACTAATTTTTAGAAATAAATATTTATAAGATACTAATATTAATAGATATATATAAGATATATATATATATACTCATACATACAAACATCTGTTGACCTTGAAGGAATTCTGAACAATACCCAAACCAGACCAGGGTCAAGAAGGAGTGGCTGGCTGAAGGCGCAGCAAGCCATGACGTCACCCAGAGGTCACGAGAGGTCACACACACATACACGTGTCTGTCTGATGACGTCATCACCGAAAGGCTACCGGCCATTGTTATCGGTCCATGATTGATGACAGCTGTCAATCGTGGGAGGGTCAGAGAAATTGGGGGTTTTATGTGATATATTATCTATTGTTTACTAGTATTAAGCAACAGTTATTACTTAATATTATATATCCGATTCACCATACTTCGGGAATGACTTACACCCAAGGGGAATTATAATAATTGGAAAGTGCTTCGTCCCAGACAGGAGTCGAACCTTAGGCAGACTTATTCTCACAGCGTAGTGAATTCGATATCTAAACAATATTTGGCGATTAATATATGTTAATAGGACAAATTCACTGATACATAAGTGACAAAAATGACAAAAATCCAATTTACCTCCTGTGTAAGACTTTAATTTAGACCGCCATCTGGCAACACTTCCAAATGACGACTTTATCTAAGTGAAGGCCTTAGAAATAAAATAAAAAAAGATCCCTGCCTCTCGTATGAGGGAGCACTATATGAACCAGAAAAATTGGAAATAAAGAGATAATTCTGATGAAGCAATTCTGAGACTTCAGATTCTAGGGAGAACGGTCTACTAAATCCCAAGGTTCGGAAATCTCTCCCGGCTTCTGGTTTCCCATAATCAGCAACCACTCCTAAGACCTGACACAGATCCTCGTTGGATGAGTCGGTAACATGCTCGACTACAGATCTCCCAGCCCTGCCATCGCAGAATCAGAGGAATGTATTTCTGGTGATAAAAATTCATTTCTGGATGTGGTTCGGATCCCACAATAAGCTGTAGGCCCCGTTGCTATGTAACCAATTGGCTCCTATCCACGTGAAAATATCTAATCCTTTGGGCCAGCCCTAGGAGAGCTGTTCATCAGCTCAGTAGTCTGGTTATAGTTAAGACCTTGATCTTTGACCTAACTTTCCCACTTACCGGATTCTTCTTGACCTTCACGTGGCGACCTGGACTGACCGGACTGATTGGGCTAGTTGGTGACCTCGGACTGGGCAGGGGGCTTATGTAAGGCGACGTGTTCATCGTAGGTCACTGAGGAAAGAAATAATAGGTTTTACTGTGTGTGAATTATTTGAATTTTTTTATATTATTTTTCAATGTTTATTTATTATAACTTTTGTGTATGTTTTATAATTTTTCCAGTTTTGTGTATTTAAAAAATTATTTTTGGGTATTTTTTACCATTTATTTCAAGTTTGCTCATTTTGTAAAATTAGTGGTAATATAAGCGAGGTCAGTACTGCAGGATAATTTAATATATATAATATATTATATATATATATATATATATATATATATATATATACTATATATTATTATAATATATAAGGTATATATATACATACATACATACATACATACATACATACATACAGTCAGTCCTGAACCTCTTACCAATGTTAAAGCCTTGAATATGTACCCAATTTATTGCCCAAGTCAACAAGGACACAATTAATATTTCAGGAAAAAAAAATTGAAGTTATGAAAATTCTGAATAGACCTCAATGAAAGTAAATTGGGTAAATGGAAAATTCCATAGGTTGATGATGAAAGAGCATTTGGGTGTGGAACCATTTACATTCTTACTGTGTAAATAAGGATAGGTTAGGTTCAGGTTTAGCTTAGGTTAGATTAGTGTTGCCTGCAAAGCACAGAACTCTAGAGACTGACCTATCACTTTGAGCCAAGGACTCACACATAAAATACACACATTTCATGGACATGAGAACATTCGTCAAAAGTTGAGGAAAATCTCATTCCTTCGTCACAAAAGCACACAAACAAAAGAGTTATGAAAACACGTTTTCGTCTAAAAATTCACACCAGGGTCCTGAGTGTTGTCCAAATCTCACACCCAAATGTTTAGATTTGCAAATGATAGAAAAAGCAAACACTGTTTCAAATCTCCGCAATGACACGATGTTTCTCTCTTGGTGATGTGACGTTTCTGAGGATGATGCATCAGAAACCCTCCCACTCCCGTAAAACAAATATTTGGCCATGTCTTTTAAGATGGCAGTTTTGTAGCTAGATTCGCGCATTCAGGATACTTTTGTTTCAACTCTGGTTACAGGCCACGCCTCCTCATTAGGGAAGGGTTGCCTTGTATTTTCTGACAATTGTATTGGATTATTTTCAGGGTGGCAGTAGTCTTTCTCTCCTTCTTTTAACCAGTGACAAAATACCACAACAAACACTTTAGCAGAATAGAAATACAGCTATAGCTGTCAAGATTTTGTACACTGACATCATTAAACAGTACGGAACGTTTTTCATCTTAAAGCATTTGGCAACTTTATCATATGAAGGGGCGTGGCCTCTGGCTGATCTCAAAACAGTTTTGTCCCAACAAAAATGAATCTACAATGAAATAATGTCACCGAGACCACCTACTTACAACATATTCCGTTGGTTTACAAGTGTATCTTTCAACTACTGACCTATAAGGATGAAGGACGAGGCTAAATATCCTGTAGCAAACATGTAACTTTAAACGGCGCAGGATTAAAGAAGGCCAGTTAGGACTTCTTTGTGGGATTAAACAGATCCTTCTATTTCCTAACATAATGTCATCCTATACGGCATAAAGTCTGGTGGAGAAAAGTTAAAGGAAGGAAGGAATGCACTATAATGCCCCAAGGACAGCAACTGCTCCTCTACATTTCATAGGGCTGACAGTACCCACTGGATAGTGTTGAAATCATTCCCATGTAAGTGCTCAT
This sequence comes from Macrobrachium nipponense, assembly GCF_015104395.2. Lineage (NCBI taxonomy): Eukaryota > Metazoa > Arthropoda > Malacostraca > Decapoda > Palaemonidae > Macrobrachium > Macrobrachium nipponense. The sequence continues at coordinate 33,928,568 of NC_061097.1, forward strand.
TCACGCGCATATCTTAAGTTGGGCTTTCCTGCCAGTATGTTCATTGTAGTCTGCTGAAACATATTTTGATGTTAATGTTTGAGAAACAGTTCACACGTGGGGGAGAATATTTGTAGCTCTAAACAAAGGAATTATAAATATTATTGCTAAGTCAGCACATAAGTCTGACATAAAATTGTTATTGATAATTCGTATAAGGAGACTATGCCCATGGTCCTCGAGTTACTAGTTTGTTTGTGTGTGTGTGTGTGTGTGTGTTTGAGAGAGAGAGAGAGAGAGAGAGAGAGAGAGAGAGAGAGAGAGAGAGAGAGAGAGAGAGAGACGGGGGTGGGGGGGGGGGGAGATGGGTACCGCGTATGCTTGATAATTTCTGATTCACAATTATCTCTAATGAGCGAAACGCGTAAGTAATTATTTGGGCGAAGTAATTACCAAGAGTGAGTTTATCATTAACGTAATTGATAATTAGGTCATACCTATATAATGCATAAGTGATTAATCATATTTCGAGTCATTAAAGTATATAATCACTTTCGTTGCTTGGTGGGAAAGAAAAAAATAAAAACAAAAACACGTTAAAATAATAATAATAATAATAATAATAATAATAATAATAATAATAATAATAATAATAATAATAATAATAATAATAATAATAATGAAGTAGGACACTTTTAAGGATAAAAGTACAGAAATGGTTAGATGCAAAATATTAATGTGTTTAAGGCATCTTAGATTATTTGAAATATGTCAAAATATATATTATATATATGTATATGATTATGCATACATATATTTATAAACCGACATATATGCATATACTTCTAAACACACACACACACACACACACACACACATATATATATATATATATATATATATATATATATATATATATATATATATATATAAAATGCATAGGGAGCAGGGGCAGGAACAAACATGGCGAAGTATTTTACACTTTATTCCGACGCGTTTCGCATTCGGCAGAATGCATCTTCAGGGTCTGTATAATAAATAATGACTAATATAGATTAAATTGATTTGAAAATAGTCTAAAAATTATTTACAAACTAGTTCAAATGAAAACCGAAACTTCACACATAGATAAAAAAAATACACTAACAATTGATAAAACAACACGAGAAGTTAAAAGCACATACGTTAGTTAAAAGTTCAGATGGAAAGTTAAAACAAAAAACGAAATAAATAAATGAGTAAAAACTTACTGTTTTCACGAAATACTTCTACATCTAAAAACGGAAGACGGTCGTTCATTTCACTTTCAATGAACGACCGTCTTCCGTTTTTAGATGTAGAAGTATTTCGCGAAAACAGTAAGTTTAACACTACAATTTTTAGGAAAAAGACATTTACAGGTTTGGGAACGAATTTTCATAGCTTTTGTTTTAGTAATTTTAAATCTAACTCAATTTTTACCCTTGTATTTAGAGCCGTCTCCCTTACGTCTAACTGGCACGTATTTCATAAAGAAATTGCCCTTCTTTTAGCATATTTTAACGATAACTGCTTTCCCACCAAGCTCGTCAACAGAATTATTTACAGGGTCCTTAATAAAGAGTTTTGCACCAACACCAATGAAATTAATGTTCCAAAGCTTCCTTTTTATGCCCGATTCCCATATTTACACGATGATTCCTTTAGGACCGAATTTACAAAAATCGTAAAAAAATACTTTGGCACATTAAAGGTAAAACTCATTCCGGTCAATCCACTAACAATTGGATCCATGTTTAAATTTAAAGATCGTTTATGCCCCCCCATGTCCTCTGGTATAGTGTACAAATATTCTTGTCCCAGATGTAGTCTGGGAACTTACGTGGGTTCTTCTCAGAGGATGATGAGGGTTCGCATAGACTGCCACAAGGGAGTTAGTTTCCGTACTGGATGTTCAATATCAAATCCCGAACAGTCCAGTATACGTGAACATACCAAAAAATGTAAAGTTAATATTAAATATGAGGATTTTATTATTGTTGGTCAAACCTCCAGCCCAAATGAACTGTTGATCCTGGAGAGCCTTTTTATTAAACTTGTTCCGCAGTTGAACAACCAGACCACCTCCACCCCCTTGTTTCTTTCTTAAGCCTGTGTTTCTGTGTACATTCTTTTAGTTTTTATTTATCTCTTACCATGGTAGGTCGGCCCCCAGTGCATCCTCAAATATTTTTTAACTTTGTATTTTACTAATTTATTTATTTAGTTTTTTGTTTTAACTTTCCATCTGAACTTTTAACTAACGTATGTGCTTTTAACTTCTCGTGTTGTTTTATCAATTGTTAGTGTATTTTTTTTTATCTATGTGTGAAGTTTCGGTTTTCATTTTAACTAGTTTGTAAATAATTTTTAGACTATTTTCAAATCAATTTAATTTAAATTAGTCATTATTTATTATACAGACCCTGAAGATGCATTCTGCTGAATGCGAAACGCATCGGAATAAAGTGTAAAATACTTCGCCATGTTTGTTCCTGCTCCTGCTCCCTGTGCATTTTATCACTTTGGCTGACTCGCCTGCTTTCTCCTTTCATATATATTATATATATATATATATATATATATATATATATATATATATATATATGATGCATATATGGATATGTATTATAAACAAATATACATTTAAACATACATATAAATCATATAATAATATTACACATACCAATGTGTATGTATGCATATACATAGGTATGTGTAATATATTTATTTATTTATATGTATATTTGTTTATAAATACATATACATATATATATATCTATATATATGATACATATATGTTTATGTATTTATAAACAATTATACATAATAAACCATACATATAAATTATATAGATATATTAAACATTCCTATGTATATGCATACATACACACACACACACACACCACACACACACACACACACATATATATATATATATATTATATATATATATATATATATATATACATAGTATATATTCACCAAAGATTTTAATTCATTCCTTACATCTTCGTCCTTGAAGTAACTCACAACGTAAAGATAATACTGATTGTTAGCTCTGCAACTCCCTGGCACTTCAGGGACATATACGTATTATGCGCGCGCCGACACGCGTCTGTCCGTCTGACTGTCAAAATCTGCTGAGGTCACTGGTATAATCCCTCACTTTGGGAGAGACTCATATGCCTCTCTCTCTCTCTCTATGAATTTCATCCAATGCTCAAACAACTAAACGCTGACAATTTCACTTATTTTTTACACAAAAAATACACAATCACAGGTTTCCCCTCTCTCTCCTTTGTTACCACATCTGTCTAACTATCTCTCTTTTGTTTCTGCAATAGTCTCTCTCTTTCTCTCTGCATTATTGCCTTTCTCTTAACCTATACCTTATGTATGTTCCTACCAGCTTGTGTGTGTGTGTGTGTGAGATGGGAGGAGAGGGAGAGAGAGCGAGAGAGAGAGAGAGAAGAGAGAGAGAATATTGCTTCTTGACATTTGCGAAGTTATCACACACACACACAATATATATATATATATATATATATATATATATATAATATATATATATGTGCAAATATATATATATATATATATATATATATATATATATATATATATATATATATATAGTACGCAAACCCCCAACCATTTCAAAATACAGTTACATTTTCCATCTACTCTTTCAGTCATAACAGGAAGTACACCGCTAATAGTGTAATTTTAAAGCAATCTTATTTAATTACAAAACTACCTGCTTTTAAAGAGGGACTCCAGTAAACCCGTGAAATGAAGCAATTAAATAAACACAGGTGTGTCTCTGCCCCAACGGTTTCTGGTGGGCGAGTGGCATGTAAAATATTCCCTTTCTCTCTCTCGTAAGTTTTTGTCTTCTCTTCCTGATGGCCTACTTACCAGGTACATGGACGCAAGCGCATGCACGAACACACAAACACATACACACATGGCGGTGACTGTACCTCATGACTGTCATGCTTCTCATTTGGTTGTTTGAGATCGAATCTCTCTCTCTCTCTCTCTCTATACATTCACATACAAAAACGTTAGCACATTACCTTATTCCTTATGAAACCGTGAGCACGCACGCACCCGTATCAAGTTGCGCACAGGAGAGAGAGAGAGAGAGAGAGAGAGAGAGAGAGAGAGAGAGAGAGAGAGAGAGAGAGAAGGGGGGGGGGGGTAATAATTTCGACATAAGTTAAGGTTGACGACCCACGTGTGCCCGTTAAGACTCGTGGTGGAGATAGCAAGTATCAGTTTCTACCGATGGAGATCCTTACAGAGAAGGAGAAACTCCGTTTAATGAACCTTCTGTCATTCACTTACCCCTTATTTTCCGCACGGTCGGCTGCTGCTCCTCCTGCGGGAGTCGAGTCCTCCGAGGGTGAGAATTAGAAATTAGGCCTATGTTCCCGTTTACTCTCACTAGCGGGAATAGTCTGACACCACCGGCAAAAGTATACGCTGTGAGGAGGTATCATTTATCAAACTACACAGTTATATACGAACCAAACTACACCATTTTGGGAGTGTCAAACCCGCACGCTCAAACGACCAGTTTGGTAAATCAAACCATACTGTCCCAACGGTTACCAAACACTGGAGTGTATCTAAACGTCCTCCAAACACCGACACGATCTAAAAACGCGCCGTTCAGGTGGCGCTAGACTGAATAAAGGCGGAGGAGGCGCCAGCGATGCAGCAGTAGCGCTTAAGGGGAGGTAAATGTAGCACTGAATGAAGGTATACTATAGTACTTTAGCGCAAGGAAGGGGTGGGTGGGTCTATAGCTAGTACTAGGTAGTTCCTGCGGCGGGCAGCTGCTGCTAGTAAGAAGCACCGACGGGAAGGCGGAGGAGGTCGTACTAGGTGAATCTAGCTCTAGAAAGCCGCAGGAGGGAAAGAGATGAAATAAAAAAGAAGACGACAGCGTTTTTTGGGGTGGGTTGGGTGTTGTGGGGGGTTGGGGTGGGGGAGGCTAACGAGACCATGATAATGATAATGATGATCCCCTCTGAATGAACTGGGTAACGAGGGCGGGCGTTTACGAGAGAAGATGAGAATTTATGTGTGTGAATATTTATGCAAATGAAAGTTCTTCTGAAGGTGGAAGTTTTTGAGATGGAAATAGTGATACGACTGTCTCTCGCTCTCTCTCTCACACACACACAAGCACATAGTCTAAAAAACAGCTATCACACTTAACACATGTTCAGCAAGGACATGGCAGGAAGCTCATCTGTTGATTACAAACTTGTATTCACACATATTCCCAACATATACTTTTAAATGCAGCATAAACTCGTATATACAATCATGGAGCAAACATTACCAGTTAAAAAATATATATATATAAACAAGCCACATGCAAAGAAAGCAGCTAATTATATCCAAAGCAGCGTGATTTTATATATATATATACACACACATACACATGAGACTCATTAACGCGTGGGTGGAGGTCTCCGCTCTCATTTTTTTTAATTCCACCGTACTAAGCATTTCCTGTAACCTGTGAGTCACCAGAACCGAAC
>NC_061097.1:33936622-33969122 GCF_015104395.2 Macrobrachium nipponense
TCCACTTAGGCCTATCTCAACCACTTTTTTTTTTGCACTTAAGTCGTTCCAAAGAAAACAGACACGAAGGACGAACCATCGTCAGCACGACGAACGACAGACGACGTGGTGCTGACGGGCACAACGAGCGACCAGAAATGAAATCGAACAAAGGTTTTATCGAGGTTCGTGGGAGAGAGAGAGAGATGGAGAGAGAGAGAGAGAGGATGAGACTAGCGCGCGCGTGGCGATGTGTCGACCTGGAGTCATGCAGGTCTCGATGGAAAGGAGAAGAAGAAGAAGAGGAGGAAGAAAAAGAGGAGGTGGGGGTGAGGAGTCAGGGAGATGCAGATAAATTGAGGCGAGAGAGAGAGAGAGAGGCGACACACGATCTCCTCCTTCCTCGTGTAAACTCTTTTGCAAAGAACATAACCATTTACCCCTTTTTGGAGCGCTCAGCTGCTCTCTCTCTCTCTCAGTGGACACCCTTCCCCCCCCCACCCAATCAGGCTTCCATAGACCACCTTCTCGGATATCATAACATTTATTGTGGTTTTCGAGAAGTTAGTAATATACGTGTCCCCATGAGTAAGGTGGAGAGGGGTCACAAAGCCCTTTTCTGAAAAAAAAAAATCAAATATATCTATCTGGTTGTCAGTAGTCACCTGGGTGGGTCGCACCCAAGATAGAGAACCAGGAGCGTTTATATATATATATATATATATATATATATATATATATATATTACCGAATAAATAAATAAAAACTAAAGGCTCTTGGTAATATAGGAGGTAAGTTCGCCCCCAAACAAGGTATCTACATAGATACCCACCTTGGGGGACCCCAAGAGAGCTGGTTAACACTATCTCTTAATTTGGCTAAGATATGCGAATTATGAACAGCCATCTCTTCATAATCAAATTGCTCTCTCTCTCTCTCTCACACACACACACACACACACACACACACACACCACACACACACACACACACATATATATATATATATATATATATATATATATATATATATATATATATTAAATTATAAATGAAACACTCAGTTATACATATATCTAATGTCCTTGAACATCTATTTGGAGGAATATATATATATATATATATATATATATATATATATATATATTCTTGCATTCATTTCCATACTTCTTCATTGTGAATAATAATAATAATAATAATAATAATAATAATAATAATAATAATAAGAGGAATATTTTCACTTGTTATCATAAATAGTTTACCGTCAAAATATATTTTCAAATTGGATAAAATTTAACGTAGCTGTACAAATGTAAAAACGTACAAATTTTTCGACACAGCCAGATTCCTTGTAAATCATCTATCGTAACAACTACCATTTTTATTATGACTTGAGTTAAATTAAGCTAAATTCCACTCTCCATTATTATCCATCGTAACGCGAAAATATTAAAACTAACATTATTGTTAAAACAGTTAACATTGTTGGCATAACTTGAACACCTTAGCAGCAGAAGTCTGTCTCTCCGCTCTGTGTACTTATCTGTTGGAGATAAGGCCGGGGGTGAGTTGAAGGGGGGGGGGGGGAGTCTGGATGTTGGAGGGACTGTGTGGGTGTTGGTTGCTGTTGGGGGAGGGGAGCGGGGTCTGAGGGAGGGGGGAGGCAGGGGAAGGGTGGATTCAGGATAGCCGACCGGCAAGGAGTTCAAACTTGACTCTCTAACGGTCATTTTACCGGTATAGATCAGCGATATAAATATATTCTTACGCAAGTATATATATATATATATATATATATATATATATATATATATATATATGTGTTATATCTCTATCAGTAACTAAATGACGAAAAATACAAATAAATGCAATTTATTCTCTCCGAGCGTTTTGTTTTGTTTTGTTTTGATCCTTCCCTTATTTGGAATAGTCAACTACAGATATATCAAATAACTTTATATTTTTTGGGGGGGAGGGCCAAGTAACATATTCGGCAACTTGAAGAAGATTCTAGTCAGTTGATAATTCATATTTAAGTGGAATTTCCACTGGTTTGAAAGCAATTATTATTATTATTATTATTATTATTATTATTATTATTATTATTATTATTATTATTATTATTATTATGAAAAGCAATTATTATTATTATTATTATTAATATTATTATTATTATTATTATGAAAACGGCTCAGTCATACAAACTTTAAACCACGACAAACGATGTACCATCCACTTACCTCACAAACAATCGAAATGAAACGAGTTAAAACAAAACCACAATAATTGCAGACACGAGTGTATCTTTATCTTTTGAAATTCACTAAGAAATATATATCGACTTGTCCACCATTAGCACTAATCCACTGTCTGCTGTCCACTACCTACGAGAGTAGTGACAGGGACTCGCTGTATCTACTTCTACCTAAAAAAAGTAATAAATAGATAGATAGATAAATGTAGATAATAAGCATCCTGTCTTGTGTGTGTATCCGGTCTTGGATGGCTGGTGTTAATGGATTAGACGCAAGTTGGATACTTGCATATTTATGCTGAAATGATAATAAAGATGATAAATTATAGTTAGACTCACCAGCATCACGTCGATTGAAATTATAAATAGTACGTTATTCACCACTGTCTCATCCGTAGCACGTCGAATGCTTATGAATAATGAGGTATTTAGACTTATGATGCAAAGAATCTTACTATAATGGGCGTTATGTCTGTCCGTCCGTCTGTCATTCAATCACGGCCAAGCGGCTTGTCCGCTGGGCATGAAGCATGGCAGGGTTATAGTGGGGACCCATAAGATGGTTTGTAATGGGGTTTCATCCTACCTCGCCCCCTCTGAAGGGCGGTGGGGGTGAGAAGGGTTTCTCTGAAACGGAGCTGGTTATGCCCGTAGACTAAGTTACTTTACGAATTTCTGTATACGTATGTTTGCTAGTGGTATTATTAATAGTAGGCTACTAACAGTGGTGTCGATGGATTATAGATAATGAAGAATTCAAACTTATGGTACTACGAATTATTATGGTAAGTATTACCTTAGGCCTATAGGCCACGGCTGGACAATCCACCCTTCCCCTGACCCCAACAAAAGAGACCCCCTCCCCCCAAAAAAGAGTCTTATTCTTACCTCTCCCAAAATATGAACACTTGTAGCCAGCGTGGATGTCCCACGCGCAGAATCTTGCGAAAGCCGAGGAGCAAATGGTGTGGACCTCCGCTCTTTGCAAGCCATCACAGAGGGACGCAGATGAATAAGGTCATTAAATTCCAGGGAACGATTCCATAACCACAGTCCTTTCAAACCAAGATGGCAACTTGGAATTTTAAGGGGAGGAAGAATCGTGTATTGTTTTAGTGACCTCATCTCCTGGGCGTCTGTGAGTCGCTGGTGGCTCTATGAGTCTATGGTTTACGAGATATGGCATGGTTCACCTTATCCTTGGGAGGTGTGGGGGTAGCGGGTGAGTCGTCTACCTAAGCTTTCCATTTCTGAGAGAGAGAGAGAGAGGTTGGTACAGAGAGAGAAAAGAGAAAGGCATGTGTTGCATTTGTCGATTGTGAAATTATGTAAATTATAGATAAACAATAAGAGAAAGAAGGAGAGAGGCAGACATAGAACTCTCTCTCTCTCTCTCCTCTCGTTTTAACATTTAAAGATGTTAAATGCAGCGCAAAGCTTTTTAACTCTTTTTCTCCTTAATTTTATCTCTCTCTCCCACTCTCTCTCTCTCTCTCTCTCTCTCTCTCTCTCTCTCTCTCTCAGAATTGTATCGCTTCAAAGAGGAAATCTCCTAATTATTTCCAATTAGTCTTTTCCATGAAAATGATCAAGTGTTGACAAATCTCCCTCTCTCTCTCTCTCTCTCTCTCTCTCTACAATTTCTCGGAAGTTTCTATAACCATTTTTTGCCGAATCTCTCTACGAACCAGACGCTGTTCTTTTCTTTATCTTATTTTCGTCTAGGTTGCCTCTCCCGAAGGCCTCTATAGTGAAAAACATAGATTAAGACATATATACACAAGCGTTGTAATAGGTTCATATCTCGCGGTAAACAAGAGGCGAGCAGAACTGAAATGGGGCAATACTCTCAAATGGAATTTGTTTACCCAGACAGCAAAGTTATTCGTGAGGAATTCATTTGATTGCTATGCTATGATGTGGGTGACCAGCCTTCAGTATAAAACACAATGTTTATCCATGTTTTCTCTCCTGTGTGTTACACAGAGAGTGTGCAGGGTATACATTCCATGTTTAACTTCGCCGTCGTTCATTCCGGGGTCACCATTCGCCTTTATATATGTTTGTAGAACAAAGACACCTTGGTCTAGGCTTCAGGATACTACGTAATGTTCCTAGCATGTTGATGTGTTAAGCCACAGCCGCACTACCGATAAGAATGACCTTCCTAGCAGAGGTTGAATTCTCTAGCAGAATGTTTTTCAGTCTCAACCAGCCTAGCTGTCTAACTTATTTAACGTTACCTCGCTCCAATTTTCACTTTTATTTCAGAATAAATTCTTCTGACTACACCTTTGAAGGGTTCGAGAACGTGCAGCCATTCCAAACTGTGTCAGCCAAGTCGGTGTGATTGTGTTTACACCTTTTGCCAGTGGTGGCTCTGAGTCAAGACAGCAGGACTGTGTATACCTTCATCAGTGGTGAATCTAAGTCAGGTCAGTGTGGCTGCATTTATCTTGACCAGAAATAAATGTAAGTCAGGCCTGTTGATTGTGTTTCCCTTGATCAGAAGTGACTAAATCACTGTGTTTACCTTGGCCAGAAATGATTCTAAATCAAGTAAGTGTGATAGTGTTCTCCTTGACAAGAAGTGACTCTAAGTCAAGTCAGTGTGACTGTGTTTACCTTTGCCAGAAATGACTGCAAGTTAAGTTTGTGTGACTGCTTACCTTTACCAGAAATGACTGTAATTCAAGTCAGTGTGATTGTTTACCTTTGCCAGAAGTGACTCTAAGTCAAGTTTGTGTGACTGTGTTTACCTTGACCAGAAATGACTGTAATTCAAGCTGGTGTGACTCTGTTTACCTTTGCCAGTAGGACTACTACATCTTTACTAATATTGTGATTTCAAGTCAAAGTCAGTCTGACTGCGTTTGCTTCCCCAACAGTGACCTCAGATCAAGTTAGAGTGAATGTATTGTACCTCTATTAATAAGGGCTTTAAATCAAATTATTGAGGTTGTGTTATGCCCCAGTCAGTTCTGACTTGCAATCTGGTCAGTCTTAGTATGTTATACCTGATGAAAGTGACTTTTAAACAGTTCAGTGTGATTGTATTACGTCTTTCCCAACTCCACCTTGAAGTCTGGTCAGCATGATTTTGTATCACCTTGAACAACGATGACTACAATTAGGTAAGCATGAGTATGTTACATCTTTTGCAGACTTTAACTCAGAAGACAATGGTCTGGCTAAGTCCCACATAGTTACTCTTCTGAAACACCTCCTATTTTAAGAGGATTTAGAAGATTTAGAATTCAATAGCATTTCTAACACTTCAAAGGAAGGATAAAGGAAAGGCAGAAATTCATAGAAAACTAGTGTTTATTCCAGGCCGCAACATCTACAGAGGCTTACATGACTAAAGTTATTCTTTTTTATTTTTATTGCTGAAAGTAGCGCCACGACATAGCGGCCACCGTCCCTATTTTGTGTCATCTAGCAGAACTTTGCTATAAAATATTTCCACCTTGCACAGTATAGGCATCTCGCTAGACCTGCAACTGATGAGAGGAGGAGAAACATCATACTCTGAAGAACCTTTCCATAGGAAAGCATTTTTTGTATTGCCTCTCACCTTTACGTCTTATAATAATGAAAGAGGGAGGAATCATTGAGCCTTGTTTTTTATGAATAATTCAGAATGGGTTCACTGACTCTAAACTTGACAGTAATGCTTATGTAAATGGCTCATCCATGATCAAAGTCAATGTTATGTGACGGCAGCAATGATGAATTCAAAGGTGACTGATGAGGCATTTCAGAATATGGTTTCATCCTCCTGTTCTACGTACCTAACGACTCTCACTAGCCAAGCTGTGCCACGGGCAGGCGAAATTGAGCTGTAAGTCATAAAGTAATAAGATTCATATTTACTTGGTGAAGCCAAGTTGAATGAGAAAGGGAATTACAAAACGAAACACCTACTTGTCATGGCAGTAGGTATTTGAAGCAAATATGAACCTTACTAACGATAGAAGGAAATCACAAAATCACAAAGCCCGTAACGAACTAGATTATACAAAGTAAGTTATCCATAACTACAGTGGTAAGTTATTCGAAGTTCACACACTGATGAATCTAAGAAGAGAAATTCATCTCGCTTCTCACAGTTTACTTTTTCAGCGATTGAAACATCTGGTTGATCTTTGAGAGTAAAGGCGCTCGCGACGATACAAGGGAGATAAAATGGAATTAGGTAGATTTCAAAGGTTTAAAAAACTTTCTGGAAGAAGAAGAAAAATCCGAAGAGCCTTTACTAGACAGATCCTAGAACTGTGCAAAACGGACTAATAGTCTCCAGAGTTTCGAGTAGCAGCTAAAAACTCGCTGAAGGAGTTGATCTCTGTCATGTTGTTTTTTATACATAACTGTTCTTGTTCCTAATACATGAAAGCCTATGACAATAAACGAGGCTATCTTCGAAAACCAATCTCAACAATGGACACAGACTCAAATTGTCCTTGACTATAGTATAGCTAAGATCTATTTGGATTTTTTAAGAGGTGGCATAGTGGAATTTGTTCCAAGTTCTCTCATGGACTAACACTGTATACACTTGGTCTAAGGATAATCAGCCAATAGTCTTATAGACCAATTTTACAGAAATTTAGGTAGTCTGTAGTCAGTATATCATGAGACAGCCAGCAAAGTTCCTGGGGATAAGAATATCTTGAATTCTGAGCTCTTCGACTTGGCAAATCTCACTACCTGAATGGTGTCTGAAACATGATAATCATTTTGTACAATTCAATTACCTGCAAAGCCAAAATGGGATATTTGGAATGCAAAGTGCAATGAAAGATATGACTGAAAAGATTGGCTAATCTCCACCATTAAGACCAATATCAGTAATTTCTAAATCTGCATCCTAGCTACATCAGCTATGATTTATAATCACACAGTTAGCTAATCTGCTGGTAAGAATGATCATAAAATTACCTCAGAATCATGGACAAGCTACCTCCTCCAACCTCTGTGGTAGTTCTTTTCCTTTCTTCTACCCACATGGCCCAAATTTTTTCATCTCAGGAGTTTCCTGTCGTTTGCCCCAAACGCTGCTTTGATTGCACAACCATAGGAAAAGTCAAGTTGACCCACAACTAGTTTCACCTCGCAAATACTTTCCAAATATCTCAGTGTTTAAATCTTAATTGACTGGTACGTAAGTTCTTGACATTAAATGCTCAGAGCAGAACTGACTTAAGGGCAACTTTGAAATGAGATTTCAAAGGTACTTGTGAGGAAAACATCCCAAGATGGTGTTACTGAACTAATGCCACTTACAAGATCATTGAGCACAGCTCTGTTCTCCAGTACACAGCCTTGTCTGTTCCCAGTATACATCTGCATCATTAACATTTTAATCATCACAATAGTTGTGGAAGAGAATCACAACCCTCAGTAGCATTGATAAGGCCAATTTCTAGTTTTGAAGTCACTTCCATGCCCCACCTTAGGATACCTGAACAAACAAAGTTTTACTAACAAAGTTGTGCAGTGGAAAGAGTCCCACTTGGTTAGCCAATAAAAGATCAGAAAATAAGTTCAGAAATTCACCTGCAGACGTCAAGCTGACTTTCCAGAGGCAGTAGTAGCCATGCTTCCTTTTTTAATGTCAGAGAACGGTCTCCTAGTTCCAAAGTAATGAGCCAAATCAAACTCACACGAACGGCTGGCAAGTGACGCCGAGTATCTTTATACACTGAAAGGAAAACTCTGAATGTAATATGTCAGTGATCATCCCAAAGCCAACAACGCCAGCGTCACGGCTAAAGCAACGCACCGATTTCAGAGCTGGGGGACCTAACTGCTCCTCCTCAGGCAGCAACAAGACCTGTGGCCACCAGTGACCAAGCGTCCTCGGACCATAACTTGATAATAGGACGATAACTGATGACACGACAGGAAATGAGAGCCCTAACAAAATGTTCGCTAACTAGGCTTTTACAAACAAAGATTTCGACACTTCAGAATGACATTATTCAACTTGATGGCCTAAAAGTATATCAGTTAGGGACTGAAGTCAACAAGGAACAATATTCGTTGTGCATTTAAATCAGATAAGTTGCCACGAAGCTGAAACAACACACTTCCATAGTGAAGATGCTGTTGAAAAAAGGTAAGATGAGGCACATTTATCTAGATATGTCAATACTTACAACGTATACTTCATATACATTTAACTACAGTGTATGAAGAAATATATATGTGGTAAGTGATTATCAAAATCTTTTTCTCACTTATGTACCAAGGCTGTCTGGAGCAGTCCCATGGTGATAACATAAATATTCATAATATTTCATAGAATTCCAGAAATCTCAAGCACTTTCAAGAGATAGTGTGGCTTATAATAATTTGTATGTACAACCTTACTTTTAAACTGAATCTTACCAACCACTTGTGACATATGACCATGTTGTGTAAAAATTTGGCTTTTTTTGTAAATGATTCCGACCTTTTGCTAATGGGCAAAGAAAGAGTAACTTCTTTCTGAATTAAAGACCCTGCAGACGAATTGCATTTGAAACTTGATGATGCAAGTTCACAGTTCTTCTAACCAGGTCTCTTGTAACATACTGTGTATTCTTCCTTGATCTCAACTTAATTAATGAGACCAACATCTTTTGCTGGTTTCTTGTTAATCAAAGTGACTAAGAGATACTCGAGTCCAAAGTCTCTCTCAGGAGCCAACTTAGGCCTAGTTGACGTGAGACCACTAATCACTACACTCCTGTAGCATGGTGCCTTTTCCTTTCTCCCAACTAGTTTTTCTTGGATTTAAATTGTTCTAGTATTTACTTTTCATTGGTTTAGTTTCCTGGAATGTATTTACCATCTCCTTGCGCAAGCAGTACTGCTCACCTAGTCTTTTTGGACTGCAATACCCTCAACTTTTTGTGAGTGACTCTCTGTGGGTTTTGGTTATGGAATACCTTCTCTCCGCCAAGAGTTAAGCGACCTGTTTGCAAGCGCCTTCCCTTTTGGAATGGCATTCCCAGAGTAACTTGTCTCTGTGGAATACTGTCTGTTCTTGCTTCTTTGAGCGTTTCAGAAAGCTGTTCCTATTGCGTATTGACTGTGGTATTGTGACGTGGGTTTTAGAATACTATCCCTATTTCCTGAGCTAAGTGACACTTAGCATCGTGTATCAAGTGGTCCATGGTAATGTGAACTTTTTTTTTTTAAAGATATTCTTTCATCTTCCAGTGGCATGAGTGACACTGTGCCAATTGTCTCATATGAGAGAAACCTCCACTTTCTGTCCAGTGACTGTGTGTTTGACTCCATAGAAAAACAGCAACGCTATGTCTTGTGCCAAAACAATATTGTGCCATTTGAGTCTCCTGAAGTGTTGTGGGATCCCTTGAACCAATCATGTTCTTCTTTCCAGACATCATACTCGCCTCGTCTCACCTATGGGCGGGCGCCACGAAGCTCGACCCCTCTCGAATATTGTATTCCTTGTTGAATTCGACCAAAGATGATGATAACGATCGCAAAAGGAAATGGAGGAGAACCTAACCTTTATGACAGCACATCATATTCAGAATTCGTTTGTGACTTACGGGATAAGTTGGTCGGTAAGTATTGTGGATCATACGCTAAATTTCTGAGTAATCAAAGAATGAGCATAGATAATGAATGAGATTATTGCGCAGTTAACAGACTTAGGGTAAGACATGATCAGCTTCAGAAGAGATCAGGAGAAGAAAACATGATGGAACCATACACAGTACAAAGAACAATTGAACAATCGACGAATAGTAGAATCAAGGTTATTAACCTCTATGTACATGGCTTTCTAAATGTTATCGTATGATTTTACAGGATGAACTTATTATACAAGGTTTCGTACACTTCAGTATCAAAATAATCATAAGAGTATTTATAACAGTTATTGACAACGTGGCATTAACAGTATTTATAACAGGGGAAATAATTAGCAATTTATTGTCCATCTCCTATACTCCAAGAATCAATTAAAATCAGGTCATCAGGTCATTGAGAAGTGAATAATAGTTACACATTAGGTACCAAGAAATATACTGTAAACATTAACACCATTCACAGAAAATGTACTACAAAAGTTCAAACTCTAAGAGTTATGTAATGAACGATTAATGCAATGCTTACTTTGAACTATAAACATTAACATAAAAGTGTTTGTGTCACCCTGTAAACATAGTGTACATCAACCTATAAACAGCAAAGGATAAACATTTCTTAAACTATAAACAGGGACACAAGTATTCATATCAGACTATCAAAAAATAAACAATAGATGTCCATGTAAAAGTTTAAGCATTTAACAAAATGTCTGTTCAACTGTCAACAATGAAACAATAAGGTTTATGTCAGAACACGAGCCAACTATTAAAAAAATCAAACATTAACACACCTCTAAGTGAGACTTACAGAGTAATGATTTTACCAAGTTATGCTCGGCAAAGTCGAAATAACCAATTCTAATTATGATTGGCACATCAGAAACTTGTATGTCACAATCAGTTGGGAACTGCAAGTTCTAAACAAAAATACAATAACAACATATTCACGTCATTCGCAATGGAAGATTGTGCGAGCAAACTATGAATGATGAAATTCAAACGTTTTAGTTAATCGAACACAATGGGGAGCTTAACACTTTAAACAAATGAACGAAAATGTTCAGAGTTCTAAATTCAGAATTCTAAACGACCAAAACGTTTAGGAACCTCAAACTACAAAAAAGTTAAGCATAAAGGTTTACATCATCAACAACAGATGTGGAACTTCAAACTATAAGCAATAAAGCACAAACGTTTACGTTATCAACAACAGATGTGGAACTTCAAACTATAAACAGTAAAACCATTAATTTTCCTGAAAGTGTTCGATCGACGATGCAACATCACAGTTGCTAAAGGCCAACAAATACTCAACACTTACATCTAATGTCTAATGTACAAAAATTGCCATCTTGCTTGAACAAATGGATTCATACTTCCTCTAGATTCAAATTAAAACCAGTACATCGGTCTAATTGCATGTTCGGGCGAGTCCACACCATAGTACAACATGTTGTAAACACGTCAGCACCTTATCTCATTCTCATGACAAGTGGAAAACGATTCTTTGGTCAGTGCTGATAATCGTCTGAAGCACAGGTTAGGCCGACACAATAAGATGTTAACATGTATTCAACCTGACTGTGATGAGTTACTATAATGCGTTTCCGACATGCCCTGTTGCAGTGTGGACTCACTCTTGAACTGTTGTTATAGCAGTACAGGTCAACATGTAATGGTAAAATCCAGAAAACTGCATAATAAAGGAATAGAAATTGTCTTTTATCGTCCTGAAGCCAAAAAACTCAGGGTTACAAAAATGGAAATTTGTTTGTACTGAATTATCAGTGGAACAGATAATGCAAAACTTTGTGGCAATGAAGTTTTAGCAGTTTCAGTACACTGAAATCAATAGATTTAACGACTCAGGAAAGAATAACTTTCGAACTCAAGCTGAAATTTTAGTAAAGGGACGTTCTTGGAGTAACAACCTATAAACCCTATGCAAAAGTAACATTTCGCGAGTTACAATCTCCTTTAAGTGACCATTGTCAAACTCTAGAGCAAATCTAACAGTTAACAGTGAAGTAACAGCTTCCTGGAGCGGCAAACCCTCAATGACAAATTTTATTCTCAAGCTCCTCGCCAATGTATCAGTAGTAATTCTTATATCGTTATGCTTGAATAATAGAACCTGTCAACAATAAGACACTAAGAATATAGGACGCATGTACCTTGAATTACCAGTAACATACTGTGTGTGGTATCCAGCTACCCACCAGAGAACGTTAGTTTGACAGTCAGTTTCTGGTGGGGGGATACCCGTCGTGATATGCCTCGAAGTTGTGAGTGTGTGTGGAAAGGTGGTGTAAACGAACGATAAACGGAGCTCTTCGCTGGCCCATAATGTTATTTACCAAACAATATCAGCTGCACTTGCACACAGTTGCAATACCTTCCTCATTAGAAAAAATTCAGATTGCATTCTGTCCTTGTTTCCAGCGCTTCTCGGCTGGCCTTGCTTCCAAGGTTTGTACAGCATTCTACAGATTTCAGAGTCCTCACTGGGGTATTAGAATAACAGCTGTCCTCCAAGGTATTTTCATCTGATGCTGAATTCCTCAAATGAAAAGTGGAAGTTGTCCTAGGTATGGCATTGTGCAATTAAATTCTGCAATGAGTCTAATACCTTCAAAGGAATGGTCAATAGAACAGAACCTTGAGTTGATCTCTTATATGACAGTCCTTGGTTGTGCAGAATATCTCAGACCTTGTTTGGCTGTACAGACCTGTTACAACCCAACTTCAATAATAAGTGGGTTGCTGCTCAGCAATCTCCACTTTCTGAGTTGTTTTAAGCCTTTTTCACAATTTGTTCACCCCCAATGCTGTTACAGCATAACTTCATTTTCTAAAGGGTTTGCAATTCAATTTTCATGTGAGGAATGTTGCAACCCATATTCATTTTCTAAGAGCTCCAATCCTGAGTTGTTAATTCTCAAGACACTGCAAAGCCGGCCTTCTCTTCCCAGCTTGTTATCTGTCTTCGACTAAGTGTTTTTATATCCACATCGTTGGGCAATTAAAATAACTTTTTACATCTAGAGTGGCTGCAAGCCAATTTATGCTAAAAGGAATATTATGCCCTGGCTAGGTTTTTACATCCAGTGAAATATGATTGATAACTAAGAGACAAAAAACAAGCCAACTGTTCTTTCAACGTCAAGTTGCATCTAATTTTCCTCTCTACTTTTCCAGAGCAAAACAACCAATTTTTTTACTTCTTTTTTGGGCAACCGCAACACACAAGTATTCCTGGAGTATAACTAATCTTTCCCAAAATGGCCAAACTTTCTCTCCTATGACTTACTCTATGGTTTAAAAAAAGAATGAGAAAATCAAGAATGATTCAAATGACAGCCAGTCCAGTGCTGACGCTTCCTCATGAGAGGGGAGGGAAATTGACTATGTTTTGAAGTTTTATATATTTCACTTTGCTCTTTAAAATTCAGAGACAAGTATCAGCAACCAGACCGGCTCATGGCATAAATTGGCGGGTGATTATTAGTGTTCTGAAAAAGGAGCGTTGAAATCAGACGATTACGATTCCCTCGTGGCCAAAGAAGACCCACAAGTAGAAGCCTCTTACGATACTAACGTTATTAATCTACTTAAAGCACCTATGGCGTGGATGTTTGTCAATGTTACGTCGTGCTTGATGTCTGAATGCAAAAGGTGTTGCTGACATGTTTGTATGTTTGAAGCTTGGTCGTCTATGACTAAAACTTGGCGTATGTGTAGGTGCGCTTGTATGTCTGAATGTAAAAGTTTCCGCGTCATTTTCGAAGCTCCGTCACCTATACCTAAGATACTGGTGTATGTGTGGATGTGCTCGCATGTTTGTGATCTTGTTCATCTGTTTGTTTGTTTGTGTTTGAAGCTCAAGCAAACCCTCACGCATTCCTGGCAGGAGGTGGTGGGAGGGAGGAGGGGGCCGGTCGTCGTTGTATGTCCTACAAGTTTTATGCGATGTGTACTTCGACCTATAATAGTCCGTAATCTATCAAAAAATGCATTCAGCCTGAAAAGGGGGGTGGGGGGAATTACTTTTTATTATCATAGAAAGAAGCATTCAAATGTTTTTAAGTGGAAAAAACGTAGATGAAAATTGTATATATATATATTTATATTTATATGTAAGCTTACGAACGATCTAGAAAAGGATATACAAATATTTGACCACCATTCATCTCAACAACTCTGACACTCATTGACAACCCGCAGAGTCTTCGTCTTTCCTTCCGTTCAAGGTTTCCATCAGTTTCACCGTCACTGTACCTATCCGCAAGGTAATTCCCACAAACTGTAAACTTGACAGCCACTGTTTCTCAAAAATGGCAGAACCCTTCTTGAGTAATGACTCTTCTCTCCCTTCGGACATTCAATACTGGTTAAATCCTTCTTGTACAGCACCAGACGCAATGAGTGTTTTTTTTCCGTCTCTTTGCTCCTTTTTCCCTGAACATTTATAAAAAAATCAGAAGAACTTTGGGTTTTTTCGTTGTATCACATCGAAAAAGTTTCGTTTCGCTTTTGTTTTTGGCGACGTTCGATTCTCTTCCAAATCCGGTCAGTTCCTGAAGTCAGATGCTGGCGTAGTAGATTCCTCTTCTTCTCTTCCGTCAGACTCCTGGATCTTCGTTAGACACAGTGACCACCTTCACTCGTACTTTCCCGTGAAGAATCGTTTCTCTATTCTTCTCGATCGAGAGAGAAAGAGACAGAGAAAACCTTAGTTCATTTCAATCCATAACCTAGAATCTATCATCAGGAGTTGTGTAAAGCTATTTTGTAGGCCAAATTAAAGTTATTTTTACTTAGATATGAAAAATAGCATTTTGGTTACATGTAGTTTTGGTTATGCCTGGTACTACATCTAGATAGCATGGCTGGCAAAAAAGGGTGGTTTCACTGTATATATATATATATATATATAGATATATCTATATATATCTATATAATATATATATATATATATATATGCATAGACAGTGGATCACTGTCTATATATACTCAACTCAGCCTAGGTCAACAAAATGCTTGAGCAAATGTCTATCCAAAGTTCGACCCGGCCCAAAACATTAATAAAAACGTCTTTATATATATTTCATCATTCGGTATCCAAGTATATTCATATTTATATCGAATATCTGCATAATCCGGTGCATTCCCCATCCATTAACCTTTGTTGCTTATTTACTCTTTAATTTTTATTTGCTTATCTTTTAAAAAATTCGTCCTGCTCAGGAAGCGGTTCTATTCTCATGGACGCTCGGGTACACGGAATCTCCATCTGAGATTCTTAGGAATTCGGATGAAAATACTTACAATGGTCTCTCTCTCTCTCTCTCTCTTTTTCTCTTACTCTCATGCTCTTTCCTTCGCTATTTATCCGTAATAAACATTAAACATTTCCTCGCTCTACGATAGTATAGGAATAAGAAGTACGCACAGAAATAGTCACAACCCGTGTTCGAAATCACTGATTCGTTATCTCGTATGAGCAGTTCGTTAGACCTAAGAAGATTTCTTCGGTATCTTATATTTTTTCTCACGTTTTCTTTGATCTCTTTTTATATATTTAAAACAACGTAGAGACACGTTCACGTCAAACCAGCGTGACTAAAAAACCAAGAAAAGGAAACGCTCCTCGATCATAAGTAACGCAAAAGCATAAAGAATTCGACGAGTTCATTTATTTTTTTTTTTCACAATGTTTCGTTTATGAAATGAAAGACTTAAAGAGAGAGAGTGGGGGAGCTCTCTGCAGCTGTTGCACGCACGCGCGTTGATTTTCTTTCTTTCTTCTTTCGTCTCCTCCAACTCACCAAATGCGACAAGAAACCCGAAGAACAGAGACAGGGAAGGGGGTGGGGGTGGGGGAAGGAGGATATACCTCTACTGATCCGCGGTGTTAGTATATATATATATATATATATATATATATATATATATATATATATATATATATATATATATATATATATATCAAATTGAGCAAATCTGATCGACGATTCACACGACAACAAAAGAGCAACTCGACGAAGCGAGTGGGAGGGAAACGTTTCTTTTAGACCTATCGCGAACTTTTAGCTTAAGATTTTTCTTTTTTCCACAATGCAACTATAAATGAACTTGGAGTGTAACAGCATCATCGTTAATAAATATCAGGAATAAAACGAATCGACTAATCACAATCACACGTGATCTTTTTTTTAAAAAAGGAGAATGGTCGTTTTACGAAAACTTTCTCGCCATTTTTTTTTTTCAAATATGGCGCAAAGACTAGAACGACAACGGACGTGTTTTATCTTTTAAGTCGTTTCGCCCTTCATGGAGGACGCAAGACAGTACCATGAGATGGGATGCAAGGAGAGAAGAGGAGCAGGAGGAGGAACGTCTCAGTAGTAAAAGTAGCAGTATCAGTAACAGGAGCTACTACTAGTAGCAGCAGTAGCAAGTGGTGTAGTAGCCTAGGCATCGCTTAGCTCCGGCGTCGGCGAAAGGGCTTCCGTGAACGACGTCGAATTGGCTTCTTCGCCGCTGGAGTTGAAGTTGGCGTTCGTCCACTGCTGCGTCACCGTCACCTCGCCACCTGTCTCTCTGTGGTCGTCATTTTCGTAGTCACCTTCATAACCTGCGGAAAACAATCTCATTTTAAATGCTGCGTATGATCATGAATAAGTATAAATGCATTCAACAAAGCCATGAATCTTAAACCTATTGCTGTTCTAGCGCTCAGGGTTATAGAGAACATTTACAGAATGGTCAACGTTGAGTTCGAAAGCTGCAATATTGAGAGAGAGAAAGAGAGAGAGGTAAATATGACTTATTTAGACAACTTGTTTCCTCATTAAGATAAAATCTAATAATATAACACTCCCGAACAAATGACGTCACATGATGCCTCAAGCCAGCCGGTACTTTCCTCCCCGTCAACATTACCCTCATTAAAAGTCAATAACACGGATCACAGAGCCCACTGAAGATTCTCTAGAATTTCAAAGAATTCGGAATGCCGAAATGACTCTGAAATTTGAATAGGGAAAATCTGAACTATTCAACCACAAATTTTCATCAAGAGAATTTTGGGAGGCGCTCTCTTCAACTGAATCAACAGATCCAGGGGGTGATTCAATTTTATATGAAATGCTTAAACACCTCCCAGATGATGCCAAAAAGTATCTACTCAAGATTATAAACAAAATATGGGAAACTGGAATTTTACCCAAGGACTGGAAAATATCCTTAATTGTTCCCATAAAAAAGCCTAATAAAGATGCTTCCCATGCCACCAGCTATAGACCAATAGCTCTTTTACCAGCTGTTGTGTAAGCTGATGGAAAAAATGATAAACACCAGATTAGTTTGATTAGTTTGACACCTGGAAACCAAAGGACTAATATCTCCATTTCAATTTGGTTTCAGGAAAAATCTCTCCACCCTTGATCCCTTGCTGAGGCAGACCAATTAAATCCAGCAAGGATTTGCCAAACGATGTCAGACTATCGGCGTATTTTTCGACCTTGAGAAAGCATATGACACTACTTGGCATCATAAAACAATTGCACAAGATGGGCATATGTGGAAGAATGATTAAATTTTTATTTTCCTTTTTAACAGAGATATTTTTTTAAGGTTAGAGTGGGCAACACTCTCTCCCAATTTTTTGTGCAGGAGGAGGGTGTTCCACAAGGAAGCGTTTAAAGTGTAACACTTTTTTCAGTGGCAATAAACAGTATAGTCCAACAAATATGATGCCTTGTCAGTATGTAAACATTTGCTATTACAAAGTGGGCTGATGAGAATGGTTTTAAATTCTCCTCCTCTAAAACAGTTTCTGTAAGATTTACTAGGTGCCAGCGTGAGGAAGAGGTTCCCACACTTAGTTTAAAAGGATCTATCATTCCTTATGAAAATGAAGTAAACTTTTTGGGAATGACCATTGACCAGAAATTGACATGGGCCAGTCACATAAATGCCTTAAAGATTAAGGTTAAACAATCTCTGAATATTTTAAAGGTTGTTTCTGGATTTAGTTGGGGAACTGATAAAAAATCCATGCTGAGACTATATGACTCGTTGTGTCGACCAAGGTAGACATTGGCTGTCAGATTTATTCCTCAGCTTGTAAAACCAGGCTGAAGGAACTGGACGTTGTACACAATATGGGGCTGAGATTATGCTCAGGGGCTTTTAGAACTTCGCCTGTTGAAAGCATATGTGTTAATACTAACCAATTTCCCATTGATCTGAGAAGGCAAGAACTAGGATTAAGGTACATGGCTAGAATTAAAAGTGCTCCCAAAAATCGCTTCTTTCAGGTGCTGAGGGAAGCAGACTCACGGGTCTTTTCTGGCATAAGAGCCTCTAGACCATTCCAAGTTAGACTAAATGAAAATGTTACGGGTAATCATCTTAAATCCCAGAAAGTCATGGAAGTAAAACATCCTGTGTATCCTCCATGGCTTATTCCAGAAGCATCCGTATGCAAAAAAGCATATAACAAAAAAGACTGTCCTGAGGAAGAGATTAGGGGAAAATTCTTGGAGCACGAAGCTGTCCATACTAATGTGACAAAAATATATACGGATGGATCAAAGTCAGATAGTGGTGTTGGCTGTGCAGTTATCCTTGGTGATACAGTATATAGTTTAGTAGCGACACTAATTTTGTCATTTACTCGGATTCCAAAAGCACTTTAGAAGCTATTAAAAAATTCAATAGCTTCCATCCATTAATTCAAAAAGTTCAGGAATCGCTCCTCCATTTGTATTATTTGCATAAATCTGTCTCTTTCTGTTGGGTCCCTTCACATGTGGGGATTTGCGGAAACGTGATGGCAGATAAGGAAGCGATAGCTGCTAGTGTCTCATCAGAAACAGCCTTTAGTAAAGTGCCTCATACAGATCTAAAAGGTCCTTTTAGGTCTTATATTTTAAGCAAATGACAAGAAAGATGGACTTCTCCTCATCTTGCCAATAATTGAAAGTATAGAAATAATATATTGCCGTGGCCTTCGTCTTTCCAGTCTGATAGACGAACAGAGATAGTTTTAAGCAGACTGAGGATTGGGCACACTTATTTGACCCATCAGTTTATTTTAGAAGGGGGCAGGCTCCCAGAGAGTGCTTGCGGTGGCGAGAGGCTAACAGTGGAGCACATTCTGGTTGCTTGCCCCAGATATTTTAGCCAGAGAGAGAGATATCTTTGGGGTAAATCCCTATGTGATATTTTGGGAGATGAAGCAGATATTTCTGCTCTCATCTCCTTTTTAAAGTCTTTAAAGATTTTTAATAAGATTTAATTATTTTTTATCTATCATCATAGATATATATATTTATTTATTAAGCATTTTCTTCATTAATTCATTCATTTGTCATATGGTAATTCATCTATGAACCATTTTCTCCATACACTTATTAGCTCATTTATAATGTAATTTATTTACTTTCCATTACGGCGCTGAATGGCTTCTTTGGCACCGGCGCCTGGGTTTTTGCCCTAAAACTCATACATCCATCCATCCATCCTTGCTAGAGGTAGCATCTAGGCGGGAGTTTCCAACAATTTGTGACAGTTCTCGACGTTTTAGCAATTTAGCACGTTATTGCCGTGGTGATACGTGCTACTTATGGAAGCTGCAACACAAGAAGTTATAAAGACCTTAGTTTTACCCTTTCGCTACAGATCCCCAATTAAAAAAAAAAAAAACGCAAGATGTCATCGGTTCACTTCCAACCAGGCCATTTTGCAGGAAAACTCAGGCGTGCATTGCTTAACTACCGCTCTGTTATTGCATGAAAATTGAAGGATGACGCCAAACCGAACCAACAACGTTTATACCTGCGCACGATAAATGTCACTTCTGATTCAGGTATTAAACATCTTGACTCTGGTTTGGTTTAGTCTAGTACCCATTACATTTAATATAGTGGATCAATATACTAACTATATAGACTTATATGAATACTTCTATCAATTAAAGTGCACATATATATATCTTCCGTTACATTCCTAATGCAAGTAAAAACTATTTGACTGGTTAAGAGTGATAAGATAGAAATTAGGTCTAGACCCATGTGTAGTTAAGCATAACTGCAAAGGGGATATACTATACTCTGTTTTTTTTTCCATCTGTCCATCCGCCTGTGGTGTTTGCGCATGGTAACACTGCGTCCCGGGGTTTGAATAATATCCTATTTTGAATATTAACGGTGTAATTCGCATTCAGCAAATTATTAAAACACTTTTCAGTTGCAAATGTACACCCAGATATCCTTTTATTTACCTAAAACGTACACATAGCGTAACTTTTTAAAGCCCCGGACGCAGTGTTACCATGCGAAAACACCACAGGCGGATGGACAGATGGAAAAAAACAGAGTATAGTCAAAACGAGAGAGAGAGAGAGCGAAAGAGATTTCATTGAAATTGGTTTCACGTGCATGAAATGGGCCTATTATTTGTCTCCTAACAATTGATTCATAATGCAACGTCCTCCTGTTACACACCTTTCAAACATACTCTCAATTTCCTTTCCAGCGCTGAGTGACCTCATAGATCCCAGTGCTAGGCCTATGGCCTAAACTCTATTCCATATCAGGTCAGGTCAGGTCAGTTTTTCCATGTGTTTATCTTGGTATGTTCCACTAAGTTCCATGTGTCCTTTACTATCTAAAGTAGTTTCAAAGCACTACTAATATGTTGCCTAATTGGTAATTGCCAATTATTCTAAGTGTTTTTACCGTTATTTATTTGCTTAGATTTTAGTGTTTGAGTGTAGTTGTGATGCCTTGTTTATTTTAGTTATTTATTATATATTAAAGAGTTGGAGTAATGGTAGGATAGTCTAGGATGCGTTTGAAAATAGTGATGAAAATTTATGCTTGTGATCGGATTGGCCTAAGTATACATAAACTATACAGATAGGCCTAGGTCTATAGTAAATATGCTACTTCATTTTTCTATTTGCAATTTTTTATTAAAAAAGTCTGGATACAAAAGACCAAGCGTGAAAGAAAGATAAATCCGTACCGTGTTTTATTCCTCTCTCTCTCAACCGGCCTACGGAAATGAAAAAGGATTATCTCCGCACCTTCTCTCCTCCACCTTTTTCAGCCCGAACTTCCGGTCCTGTTCCTTCCTCCCTATCTCCTTCCTTCCTTTCTGACCTCCTCTCTCTCTCTCTCTATCACTCTCTCTCTCTCTTTCTCTCTCTCTCTCTCTCTCTCTCTCTCTCTCTCCCCAAAGGTATGGTACTATCTTCCCTTCCCTCCCTCCCTCCTTCTCGCTTCTCCTCATTCCCCCGCTTCTGTTATCTCATTCTTCCTTCCTCTTTCTCTCCCTCTTCCCCTTTCCCTCTCCTGTTTCCCGCCGTTGTTGACTAACTGCCATGTACTACAGTATTCACTGCCTGGGTCAGTGATATCACACTATATTTATACACCAAACTGAATGGTTTTTCCCGCGTCTGGGACCGATTTCGAGATCCCGTTGACGAGGTTAGTTTGATAACCAGTAAACTGAGGGGATTATATATATATATATATATATATATATATATATATATTATATATATATATATATATTTGCTCAATAGTTAATATATTAATTTGTTGATGAACAAATCAGTAGGCCTAATACTTTGGTCAAAGCATCAATTCTACTAAATGATGCAAAGATTTAGGTCTATTTCGTAAACCAAAACTTGTGCCTCATCTCACATAGCAAAATAATTGAGAATATATATATACTATTCGAAAATAAAAGTGTTAGATTTACGGACAAACAAATATTAAACATTAGGACCGTTAAATCTGTTACGATACAAGAGGTTAGGGGCATTAGTGTTCTTTGGAGAGCAGAACATTAGACCTACTGTGCTAAATATGAAGTTTCATTTGACGTTTTATTTCAAAGTAATGAAACTCTCTTTGAAAAAACGTGTTAGACTTACGGACACATACAAATGATTAAACGTTAGGACCGTTAAATCTGTTAGAGCAACACAAAAAGACGAAGATGAAAAGATTATACCCTTCAAGGCTTATCGCGTTTTCAGTGGAGACCACCAAATCCCGCCTGTTTCTTTGGTTCTTTCTTAAAATCTCCCTATTCCTTGTTTATTTTTCCTGTTTGCTTCTTGCACCTGCCGTTGTTTGCTTTCCTAGTCTCTGCGTGGGAGTGTTTGTTTATTTTTATTTCAGGGTTTAAAGGCTATATACGTTCTTAACGTAGTATTTTCATTCGGTATGTTTGCTCTTAAAACATTAGACCTAGTGTTTGCTTATGGTTTGTTATGGTACGCATTTGCATTCTTATTTGTGATGTAATGAAGTAATGAAGTTGTATATATATATATATATATATATA
Organism: Macrobrachium nipponense; assembly: GCF_015104395.2. Lineage (NCBI taxonomy): Eukaryota > Metazoa > Arthropoda > Malacostraca > Decapoda > Palaemonidae > Macrobrachium > Macrobrachium nipponense. Next base: position 33,958,840 of record NC_061097.1, read on the forward strand.
TATATATATATAGAGAGAGAGAGAAGAGAGAGAGAGAGAGAGAGAGAGAGAGAGAGACTTACAAAATCATTACACATGAAAACACGAGCATAATGTTACCTTATTGATGTACTCCTCACCCATACCTCTGCCCCACCCATCTCCCACTTTTCCCCCACCCGCCGCCAAATCCCTCTCCCCTACCACAAAACCGGGCGGTATCTATATACCCATCCAATACGACCCACTCCACAATCTCCTCCCAATACAAGACTTGGGTCCAGTGTCTTGCAAAACGATATGTTGCAAAACTACTTATTACAGAAGAGACCTGAAGGAGGTATTGGTCAACATGTCGACTACAAGTCGTTGACTCTGGTGAGTCACTGAGTAACTCCCTTTTATTGACAGACAAGTCAAGGCAGAGACAGTCATCCAATTGAGGAGAGACGCCTCGTTGGGGAGAGAGAGAGAGAGAGGGAGAGAGAGAGAGAGAGGGAGACATTACTTTGCTTTATATTTTGTAATTGTTGTCTTTTTTGTGGATAAAATATATTACTGTTTATGTCGGTATTGGTAGGATACAGAAAGTGATTTTAAATATTTACAATATTTATATATATACATACATATATATATATATATATATATATATATATATATATATAGTATATATATCATGATATACTTAAATATATATAAATGTTTATATTATATGTATGCATATTCTATTACTATATATATATATATATATATATATATATATATATATATTATATATATATATATATACATATATTACATATATATTGACACACACGAACACACACACACAAATATAGTATATGCATTATATATATATATATATATATATATATATATATATCTTACCACAGGTTAAAAAAATAAAGAGCCTGATTATTATTATAGGTCCTGACCGGTTTCGACTTTACTTCCAAGCCACTGTGTCTGTGTATATGTGTGTGTGTGTGTACAAACAAACAAACATACAGACAAACAAACACACGTATACATGTCCGCCCAAAGGCTAAATCACCTTCTCCACCCACCCAGGGTCGAAATTATTCCACCGACCAAAATCTCATCGTGGCCCCTCGATCGTAATTTCAATTGTCTCAAACAGAGAGAGAAGAGAGGAGGAGAGAGGCGAGAGAGAGTTTAGAGAGAGAGAGAGAGAGAGAGAGAGAGGAGTTTATGACGATAGGGAGAGAGAGAGAATAGAGTAGAGAGAAAGAGGGACAATATAGGGAGAGAGAGAGATGGATAAGTGAGAGAGAGAGAGAGAGCTTACAGCTTACAGCTTACAGCTTAGCTTACAGCTTACAGCTTACAGTTCGTTCGGGTTGCCCCAGGTCCCTCAGTGTGAGGCGCCTCTAATGTCTACCAGAGAGTTGCTAGTACATCTTCCGGTATATTTTGCATCTTCCAATCTTGGATGGTCTGGGATGCAGTTTAGATATTTGTCGAGCTTATTCTTAAACACATCTACCCTCACTCCTGATATATTCCTCAGATGAGCTGGCAACGCATTGAATAGACGCTGCATTATCGATGCTGGTGCGTAGTGGATTAATGTTCTGTGTGCTTTCCTTATTTTTCCTGGTATAGTTTTGGGCACTATTAATCTACCTCTGCTTGCTCTTTCTGATATTTTTAGTTCCATGATATTTTCTGTTATTCCTTCTATCTGTTTCCATGCCTGAATTATCATGTAGCGTTCTCTTCTCCTTTCTAGACTATATAATTTTAAGGATTGTAGTCTTTCCCAGTAGTCTAGGTCCTTAACTTCTTCTATTCTAGCTGTAAAGGACCTTTGTACACTCTCTATTTGTGCAATATCCTTTTGATAGTGTGGGTACCATATCATATTGCAATATTCAAGTGGACTACGAACATATGTTTTATAAAGCATAATCAGTGTTCAGCTTTTCTTGTTTGAAGTGCCGTAACAACATTCCCATTTTTTGCTTTACATTTTGCCAACAGAATGGCTATTTGATCATTGCATAACATGTTCCTATTCCTCATCACACCAAGGTCTTTAACTGCTTCCTTATTTGTGATTGTCTCATTATTAGGTCCCCTATATGCATATAGCTTTCCTTCTCTGTCTCCATAATTTATTGATTCAAATTTATCAGAGTTAAATACCATCCTATTTACCTCTGCCCAATCATATACTTTGTTAAGGTCTCTTTGTAGAGCGTTCCTATCTTCATCACAAGTAATTTCTCTACTTATTCTTGTGTCATCAGCGAAACTACTCACTACCGAATCCTTAACATTACTGTCTATGTCTTCAATCATAATAACAAACAATATTGCAGCTAGCACCGTACCTTGTGGCACACCGGATATTACCTTGGTTTCATCCGATTTCTCATCGTTTGCAATAACTATCTGTTTTCTGTTGTGTAAAAATTCTTTTAACCATCTTCCTACTTTATCTACGATATTGTGTTTTCTAATTTTCTTTGCTAATATATTATGGTCTACTTTGTCAAAAGCTTTTGCAAAGTCTAGATAAACCACATCTGTTTCATTTCCGCTTTTCATATTTTGAATATGTTCTCACGGTGGACTAACAGTTGGGTTTGTGTACTTTTTTCCGGGTACGAAACCGTGTTGTCCTATATTAAACAAATTATTTTTTATTAAATGTTTCATAATATTTTTCTTCATTACCCTTTCATACACTTTCATAATATGTGATGTTAGACTCACAGGCCTATAATTACTTGCCTCTAGTCTTGATCCACTTTTGAAAGTAGGGGTGATATATGCTAATTTGTGCTCATCATAAATCTTGCCTGTATCTACACTTTGTCTTAATAATATTGCAAGTGGCTTTGCGATAGAATGAACTACTTTCTTTAACAAATAGCAGGGACTCCATCTGGCCCTGCAGCAGCTCCATTTTTAATTTCATTAATTGCCTGCACAATATCAGCTTCATTAATTTCTATGTCAGCTAAATATTCACTATTTTCGTCCCTTACTTCTATATCATTATCTTCATTATCTATTCTAGGGGTGAATTCTCTCTTATATCGTTCTGCCAGTATGTTGCAAATTTCCTTTTTTTCATTCGTTAATCTCCCTTCAATTCTCAGAGGGCCTATTTTCTATTCTTCTTTTATTCATCTTCTTCGCATATGAGTATAATAGTTTGGGGTTTTGCTTGATATTTAATAGGGTTTTTTCTTCCAAGTCCCGTTTTTCATTTTCTTTTGATTGTATAATCTTTTGTTCTGCATTTTCTATCTTACTTTTTAGTTCTATAACTTTCCATGCATTTTTTTCTTTTGCAAGACCTTTTTTCCACTTTCTGATTTTCTGGAACAAGATCCTTCTGTCTCTTGGTATGCATGAATGATGTTTACTTTTCTTCTTCGGTATATATTTATCCACTATTTTCTCCAATATTTTATATAATATCTCCGTATTTACCCTTATGTCATCACTTACGAAAATGTTATCCCAATCTTTGTTTAATTCTTCATTAATTTCTGACCATTTTATATTTTTACTGTAGAAGTTGTATTTTCCATATCCTTCCCACTTTTTCATTTCTTGCTTATCTCTATTTTCACTTGCTTGGAATGAACTGTTTAATTCTATGACATTATGATCTGAAATACTCGCATTATAAACTATTATTTCTTTAACATAATTCATCTCGTTCACAAATACTAGGTCTAAAGTATTTTCCTTTCTTGTTGGCAGGTGATTTATTTGTTGAATGTTGTATTCTAGTAGCATATCTAATAGCTTTTCAAATTGCCTCTTATTTTCTGCACTACTATTACTCTCTTTTTTATATGTATAAGTACAACCACAGTCTCCTATTCGTTCTTTCCATTCTACGAAAGGAAAGTTGAAGTCACCAGATAGGAGAATAGTCCAGTCCTTGTGATTTCTACATATATCATCCAATTTTTCAATTATTAATTCAAACTCTTTAGTATTAGGAGGTCTATATATTACTATGTTCATCAATTTTTCAGATTCAAATTCTACCGCTATTAGTTCACATTCTGAGTTACTATATTTCTCATATATTTTCCTTGTTTTTTGTCTTTCCCATATATTGCGGTTCCCCCTTGATTCCTATTTTTCTATCTGATCTATAAGTTTGGAACCCTTTTATTTGATCATCATTCCCAGTTTCTTGGGAATAACCAGGTTTCACTTATATTCATTATATCTATTTTCTTTTCATTTTGGGTTAGTTCTTCTAAGTACTCTATTTTTCTTTTTGAGTTACTCGTAACTAAACCCTGCGCATTCATCACTATGATGGTTTGCGTGTTTTCTCCTTCTTTTAATATTGTAGTAATAAGGTATTTTTCCCATGTCTCTTTCCTGTTCTGGTATGTTGTTCTTTTTTTCATTTCCAGAAATTCTGACATTAAAAAAAATCCAACTTTCCATAATATTTGATCTTCCTTCATCATAATTATTCATTTTGTGTCTGAATCTGCAATTTTCTCCGTTTCTGCAATATCCTCTTGCATAATAAATACAGTTATTATATCTGAGTAGAATTTCGGAGCTGATGCTTTGAAATTTTTTGCTGACACCCTCTGCATATCTCATTGGTGGTTTGCTTTTCTCTTTTACCTGATATTCTTGATTTCTCTCTTTATTTGTTTCTTTCTTATTTTGGATTTTATTACTTGGTTGGTTATTTATTTGATTATGATTCATGGCTACAGGGTGGCATATATTTGCATTTTTTGTCGAACTTACATCCTTTTCCTTCTTTTAGGTTTTTACATATTTTTGGATGCAGATCTCTGCAATCATCCCCATAGCCATCTAAGTATGCACATTTACCATATATTTCATAGTTTTGACATACCTTAGGATGTTTGTAGTAACATCTTTCTCCAAATCTGCAATTCCCTCTTTTCAAAAGGTTGCAGATTTTGTCTTTCTTGTCTATTTTTTCCTCTTTCCCGTCATTGTGTAGATCTGGGTAGAGCCTCTTCGGATTTGCTTTTCTGTTGTCATATCGTAATTTATTTCTTCGTAGGTATGCTGCTTTATTGCCTCATATTGTAGTATCAATGAGTATCTCTGCATCCATACTTTTATCTTGTTCTTTGTTTTCCTTATTTTTTCTGTCATTTCAATTTTGTTTACTTCTCTTCCGTTTTCCTCTTCTTCTTTTTCTTCTTCTTCTTCCTCTTCTTCTTCATCCTCAACTATTTGTACATTCAATCTTGATTTAATAACATTGTCTATCCATGATAGACATGTTGAACAAAAAATTCTTGTATCTTTTCTCAAATCTTGCATTACCTCAGCACACTGTGGATGGGTCGGAATGTTGCATGCAGCACATTTTCTGATTAGGTTTTGTGGATTGACTATGCTATACCAAACCTTACACAGTTTGCATGCTTTTGGCATTCTTTTTCCTAATGCATCAATTAGGATATTCACAAGATTCACCTTATTCATTTTCTTTGTCGGAATATGTTGGTTTATGTATATTTTCTTTATGAGTCTCTTGACCACTTGGATTTTATTTGGAACTTCTTCAATTATTTTCAAGATGTTTTCATTAGATTTGTTCCAGTTTGAAGGATTATATCCTTCTAATATATCTATGAATGCTTTTGTATCTTTTTGGTTAGGACTGTTGCTGATTTCATAGATGAGAAATGCCAGTTCCCTTCCTGCTACCTCATCGTATTGCGAATCCGCCAAGCAAGCTAAATTACGCCACCTCTTCCCGCAGTTGGAACTTACTGCCATCTTGTTCTGATTTCAGTATTACACTTGTTAAACTAACTTAGAAGACGCTTTATCCTACTATTTTCACACAAATCTTATCACCGATAGTTCACGAACACTTCTAGATATTTCTCAAATTCTAGTCGTATGTTAAACTTGTGATATCTGTTGATTAATCTGACTTCACGCGGGTACGTCTCACCAAGCAAGATGGCAAGAGAGAGAGAGAGAGAGAGAGAGAGAGAGAGAGAGAGAGAGAGAGAGAGAGGCAGTATAGAGAGAGAGAGGGAGAGAGAGAGAGACAGAGAGAGACAGAGAGAGAGATAGGTTAGAGAGAGAGCGCGAGAGACAGTATGGTTAGAGAGAGAGAGAGAGAGAGAGGCAGTATAGGGAGAGATGGATAGATAGATAGGTTAGAGAAACAGAGACAGATACTAGAGAGAAAGAATCATCATCATTATCTCTCTCTCTCTCTCTCTCTCTCTCTCTCGTTCTTTGAAGATCTCATTAGGTAAATTGAGTTTTTTTTTTTTTTTGAAGCAAATTCGGGTCACTGGAATGACGAAGGATATTGTGCACGGGTGGAAATCCTTTGAGGATGTAGGAACCGGAGTCCTCCTACAAAGTCCTACGGTCGTGGATTGGATCCAGGACGATTTTGGAAGGAGCTGAATATGAAACTATAAAAATTGCATTATAGGTCATTCTAGGTCAGTGATGTAATCTACAAGTTTTTAGTAAACTAATATAATATATATATATATATATATATATATTATATATATATATATATATATATATATATGTATATATATATATATATATATATATATATATATATATATATATATATATATATCTGATGAACCCACACACCTTTAGAGCATACCAGTTTGATTATTATTATTATAACTCTTCTCAAGGAGAATTATACTAATAGCAACAAACTGAGAAACACTCTTGTTTTTACTTTATTCCATTTTAATTCAATTTCATTTTCTATCGCCTAGGAATTCCAAATTTTCCTCTCAGTGTACTTAGACCCTTCGCTTTTTTCTCAAAAAAATTCCCCTCATTGTACCTATATCCTTCACTTTTCTCAAAAATTACCCCTCAGTGTACCTAGAACCTTTTATTTTTCTAAAAAATTTCCTAAATGTACCTAGGTCCTTCACTTTTTCTTTAAAATTTCCCCTCAATGTACCTAGATCCTGATCTTTTTCACAAAATTTCCCCTCAGTGTACCTAGATCCTTCACTATTACTAAAACATTTCTCCTCATTGTACCTATATCCTTCACTTTTTCTCAAAAATTTCCCCTCAATGTACCTAGATCCTTCACTTTTTCTTTTAAATTTCCCCTCAATGTACCTAGATCCTTCACTATTACTAAAACATTTCTCCCCAGTGTACCTATATCCTTCACTTTTTCTCAAAAATGTCCCCTCAATGTACCTAGATCCTTCACTTTTTCTGATAAAATTTCCCCTCAGTGTACCTGGGATCTTAACTTTTTCTTATACAATTTCCCCTCACTGTACCTCGATCCTTCACCTTATGTAAAAAAAAATTCCCTTCTGTACCAAGAACCTTCAATGTTTCCCCAAAACTTTCCCCTCAGTGTCCCTAGATCTCCCCTCTCCCTACCCTAATCAATTTCCCTCAATTTACATAGATATTATGCTGGATCTTTGCTGAGTATCTGCAGGCAATTTTGCGATGGATTTGCGTCTGTTATCTTTAGATGCAAGAGGGCAAATGATCTCTCTCTCTCTCTCTCTCTCTCACAAAAGGACTCGCCTCTCTCTCATTCAAAAAGTCACCGTCTATTTTCTTTCTCAGAAAGGACCCATCTCTCTCTCTCTCTCTCTCTCTCTCTCTCTCCCTCTCTCTCCTATATATCTCTCTCTCTCTCTCTCTCTCTCTCTCTCTCTCTCTCTCTCACTAAAAGGAACCCCCACCCACCTCAGAATACGACGCCCCTTCGATATATCGCAGTGACAGATTCGATTGTTTTCTCTGCTGTCGACGCTAAACGATCGAATCTCGATCTCTAAGGATGTTAAGATATGATGCCATTATCCCTCCCTCCCCTTACGATAAACCATCCCATTAAGAACCATTACGATAGCTGGGGTGGGTAGTGGTAGGGGAGTGGGGGTTGAGAGGTGAGGGAAGGTTCTATGGAAAATTCTGTGACGGGGTGGGGGAAATTGTAGGGGTATTTTCAAATGGGAGTGGTGGGTATTTTCCCCTCCCAGTTTCTCCTGAGGAATTATTACTATTATTATTATCATGACCCCAAAGAAGAACGCGATAGCTCAGTGCGTTTTGCTGACAGTTAGCCACTCTTTCGAGGAAATGAGTTGTGAGTGAGCGATTGGGGAGAGAGAGAGAGAGAGAGAGAGAGAGAGAGAGAGAGAGAGAGAGGTGATGTAAACAAAATATCCCTAATTGTTCAATATTTACGATAAAAAATCGCAAGGGTTATGTATTTTGTACTGAATCACATGATATCACAAATCCTACTAAGGAGAGGAGAGGAGGGAGAAGAGAGGAACCGACAAGGACGGGAGAGAGAGCGAGGAAGGTAGGGGGAGATGAGAGAGGAAGAAGAGAGGAGGAGGAGGTGACTTCCATATAATTCATATAAAGACCCGAGAAACTCGTCTATATCAAAATCAGCAACGCCAAAACGCAGAACAAGCAGCCGATCAAACAAATGTTATAAGAGGTCAATAGTACCATAACAAATTTGAATGTTTGTATATATATATTCAAAGGCAAAGATTACTTTAGCGTTCTAAACATCCGCGTTCTGTTGAACTCCCCACATTAGCGACTATTTTTTTTAGGTAATTTAAATCTAAAAGTAACAGAGAGTGACCAGATTCTCGAATTATAAAAGTTATGGTACTAATGCACACAAGCTTCACAGGTAGCCATGTTTAGGATCAGCCAGGAAGACTTCAAATATCCTCAGATTATCTCACCTGGACTGACTTTCTATTTACATCCTTTTCTATACCGTAAAGCCCCCCAAAATGTATTAATTAATGAATTAATTAAATTTTTATATGTTCATTTTTAAGTATATAAATTGTTAATTTATTTTTTCTTCTTTCTGGATTTCCTATCACCCGTTCCTTCTTTCAAACGAACACCGTAATGCTCTTCGGAGGTTTGAATCTCAATTCAGTGGCTCCCCAGTGGTGGGTTTCTTCCATATGAATAAAGTTATTCTCCTGAATAATAATAATTAATAATATTAATAATAATATCAAAGACATTCCGCGTCATTACAATACGATATTCAAACGATAAACAGATGATCGTATTATGTAAAATAGTTTACGTGGTCGAGTACGATACCTATCTCCCATACGACTAGGGCTGTGAGACATGGCTGCCGTTTAATGTAAACAACCACTGATTATCTTTACTTATTTGGTGATTTCTAAGTTTCCGTTACCTGTGAAGTGCTTCGTTACACTAATGCCCAGTTCCCAAGTCGTAGACCTAATAGAATTTGACGTTTGATGCTTTGTTATGGCGCGAAAATGAGGTATATTCTATATTATTTTGAAGTTTGAGGTGTTCCGTATCTCTTACAAGGTACGGATCGGCCATGATTTATTTTATGTAATTATTTATTCATATATATATATATATATATATATATATATATATATATATTTAATTAATTATTTATTTATCTATTTATCTGCTTTATTTATTAATAGATTGATTTGTTTATTTATCTATTTATTGCTACACTCGTCCTCATGTTCAGCTGTAGGCTACTTGTTCGTATCTGATTAACTGCAAAAGCCTCTATTATCAATTTCTGATGTTACCTATGAATAAATATTATAGATTTTACCACAGTAGCAGAGTTTAATGACATGCCTTCATAATTTCGAGGATACAGTACTCCTTTGATGAGAAAAACGAGTTAATTTTGTAACTAGCTCTAGTGTTAAATTTCATTAAATTCCTTTCAGGATTGACGACGAAGGTAGGCCTACAAGGAGCCATGGTGAGTGTTCCTATTTAGAGACGTTTCTTGAAGAAATAATTATGTTTATGTTGAAATAGACATACTACTGAGACGTTTTCTTAAAGAAGTAATTGTTTATGTTGAAAGAAATAATTGTTTATGTCGAAAAAGGCCTATTTTTGAGACGTATCCTCAGGTAGAAATAGGCCTACTACCGAGACGTTTTCTTAAAGAAGTAATTGTTTAGGTAGAAATAAGCCTATTTTTTAGACGTTTCATTAAAGAAATAATTAAGTTTAGGTTGAAATAGGCCTACTACCAAAACTTTTTCTTAAAGAAGTAATTGTTTATGTTGAAATAGGCCTGCTACCAAAACGTTATCTTTTAGAAGTAATAATGTTGATTACGCCCAGGTCGAGATGGGCTTATTACTGAAACGTTTTCTTAAAGAAATATTTATGCCTTGGTCGAAGTAGGGCTATTAATAAGACGTTCTTTTAAAGAATTTAATTTACATAAGTAGACATAGGCCTATGTC
>NC_061097.1:33974122-33989122 GCF_015104395.2 Macrobrachium nipponense
ACTTCTGAAGACCAATTTATCAATGGCTGCAGAGGTTTCAGGAGTGAAGTCACCGAGGTGATGATGGCTCCGTAGGTGTTAAGAGTGAAGTCACCGAGGTAATAATGGCTCCGTAGGTGTTAAGAGTGAAGTCACCGAGGTAATAATGGCTCCGTAGGTGTTAAGAGTGAAGTCACCGAGGTAATAATGGCTCCGTAGGTGTTAAGAGTGAAGTCACCGAGGTAATAATGGCTCCGTAGGTGTTAAGAGTGAAGACACTGAGGTGATAATGGTTCCTGAGGTGTTAACAGTGAAGGCACCGAGGTAATAAGGGTTCCTGAGGTTTAGGAGTGAAGATACCGAGTTATTAATGGTTCCTGAAGTTTTAGCAGCGAAGTTGCGGAGGTAATAAGGGTTCCTGAGGTTTTCAGAGTGAAGCCGCCGAGGTATTAATGGTTCCTGAGGTTACAGGAGTGAAGATTCAGAAATGAAAATGGCCCCCCAGAGGTTTTAGCAGCAAAGACACCTAGGTAACAAAGGCTCCTGAGGTTTTCAGAGTGAAGACACCAGGGTAATAAGGGTTCCTGAGGTTTTCAGAGTGAAGACACTGAGGTAATGATGGTTCCTGAGGTTTTAGCAGCGAGAACACCGAGGTAATAATGGTTCCTGAGGTTTTAGCAGCGAGAACACCGAGGTAATAATGGTTCCTGAGATTTTAGCAGCGAAGACACCGAGGTAATAATGGTTCCTGAGGTTTAGGAGTGAAGACATCGAGGTAATAATGGTTCCTGAGGTTTTCAGAGTGAAGACACAGAGGTGATAAGGGCTCCTGAAGTTTTCAGAGTGAAGACACCAAGGTAATAAGGGTTCCTGAGGTTTAGGAATGGGGATACCGAGGTATTAATGGTTCCTGAGGTTACAGGAGCGAGGGTTCCGAGGTGATAATGGCTCCAGAAGGATTAGCAGCGAAGATACCGAGGTAACAAAGGCTCCTGAGGGTTTTAATAAACCCTAAGGATTGCGAATGATGATGACTTCTGAAGCTTTTTAAGGACGACGAGATAAAGATGGCTCCCGAGGGTTTTAGGAGTGAAGACACCGAGGTAATAAGGTTTCCTGAGGTTTATAACACATCAAGGGACCCCAGGTAGAGGTGGCTCCTGGTTCTTGAGGAAATTAATGCTTGATGGAGCTCCTTAGTCTACTGGATTTGGGAAGAAACTTATTTTGTGAGTTAAACACAGAGAATAATATATATATATATATATATATATATATATGTGTGTGTGTGTGTGTGTGTGTTTGTGTGTGTGTGTATGTATGCATATGTATAAAGTTGCCTGCAGCCCAATATAGCTAGCACTTACTACTTGTAAGGAAAGTTACTTCATAGGACAACAGAAGAACAAAATTTTTCAGAAGCCTGACTGAAATACAACACCAGCCCTCCTGCTGGAGAGGCGAGTGTCATAGCTCACACGAAGGTCTAGTGAAATCCCAATGAGCAAATATATGCGAAGGATCTTGAGAGAGATCCTGTGATGTGTATTCTTAACTTATCCTAATGAATGTAGGAGTGACAAAAAACAATAGGGTCCTGAAGGAAGCTCTACAAGGGACTACATGAGACGATTGTTTGAGAATAACATTATGAATGATAATACAAACGTTAATGATGCAGGTACGAGGAAGAAAGAAAGGAATTAGGGTAAAATTCAATGACCAGTAAATGCAGAGAAAAAAATTGTTCTCGTGATGGATCCTGAATTCGTGGGGTTACTTTATGGAGTGCTGGACAAAAGGCGATGCTGTTAGAGAAGTTAAACCCTTCCTGAAGAAGAGGAAGAAGAAGAAGAAGGCTAAATTAACAAGAAAAAAAGAAAGATAATGGGGATGTAAAGAAGATCAAGAAGGATATTTACAGTACAAGATTGCAGGATGACCTCGGAGGCCCATTCCGCCGGCCTCGGCAATAAATCCAGAATTAATGGAGTACAGGAAACAAGACAGAGCTGGGAAAAAAGAAGAAGAAGAAGAGGCTAATAAATGAGAGAGAGAGAGAGAGAGAGAGAAAGCAGAAGAAAAGGATACCTTACCACAGGAGATGGTAAGATAAATTCCAATTAATGGAGTACAGGAAACAATACAGAGCCGGAAGAAGAAGAAGAATAAAGAAGAAGAAGATTGAGAAGAGAAAAGAAGAGGAGAAGAGAAGGCCAATGAAAAAAAGAGAGAGAACAGAAGAAAAATATCCTTTACTGTAGGAGATAGCAAGATAAAATAGATAAGAAGACCGAGATGTCCTCTTTTTTGGGTTTTGGGGTGGGTATCCTTAGGGAGGGAGGGAGGGAGGGAGGGAGGGAAGGAGTAGAGAAAGGGGGTAGGGTTCGGTGGGGTTAGGAAAATGACTCCTGAATGAAAGCGAGGGTGTTTTGGAGACAATTTGTCTCGAATTGATGTTGCGGAAGGAATTTACAAATGAAGGATTTACTGTATATATATAGTATATATATATATATATATATATATATATATATATATATACATACATATGTATAGATATATATATATATATATATAGTATATATATATATATATATATATATATATATTATAATACAGAGAGAGAGAGAGAGAGAAAGAGAGAGAGAGAGAGCAGTCATTTCATGTTTATACACAAAAATAAGTAATGATACAAGGAAATAATTTCTCTTACTAATACTGAAAACAATTTATTTATTTATTCATTTATCTCTCTACCTGTCTCTTAGTCGTTAGCAAGATTATGAGATTATGGCACTGGGGTGTTCCTTCCGTCGGCCTTTTTTTATTTTAGTGTTAATGGAAAGCGATTAGTAATGACAAACTAAAAAAAAATAAAAAATAAAAAAATGACTATAATGATAACTAAACATTACTAGGTGTCTTAGAATTAAGGAGAGTATTTGAAGGTAGTAGTACAATCTGCTCTCTCTCTCTCTTTCTCTCTCATTCCACTAGAGAGAGAAAGATATGTAGGGAGTTAAGTGTACTTTAATCTTAATCCTTGCTCTCTATCCGGTGGAAGAGAGAGAGAGAGAGAGAGAGAGACGCCAGTCTTTTAAGTGTTTGTGTCTCTGCTACAAGTATAAACAGACAAATGCAGAGAGAGAGAGAGAGAGGGAGAGAGAGTAACGCAAAACGTACGCCAGTAGTCTTGACCCTGGCAAAGAGAGAGAGAGAGAGAGAGAGAGAGAGAGAGAGAGATAGTGGGTGTAGTTTACGTGGGTTGGGGGAGGTAGTATTGGAGGAGGAAGAGCGGTGACGTAGTAGAGAGAGAGAGAGAGAGAGAGAGAGAGAGAGAGAGAGAGGGAGGCGTGCGGGCGTGCTGCATTGCGCCCTGCCGTAATGATTTTTCACCCGTGGGTGCCGATCGCCCGATCAACAGGGTGTCGTCGTGATCGTCGCTGCCCCCCCCCCCCCCTCCCCCCCCCCCCCAAACCCGCCCCCCTTCCGGGTCCGCTAAGTGACCTGTCGACTGACCTGGAATGATGATGACCTGCAGTATATTCTGGTTATTAGCGATTCAATTATTATGACCTGTTTTTTATTCCCTGGCTGGGAGTGACCTGTTGTCAGGTCATATTTATTAGTCTGTAGCAGGTTCTGTTTATATGAATATTTATTTAATTGATTCATTAGCTGACCTGTCGAATTGACCTGTTACTTTTTATTTCAATAGCTGACCCGTCGAATTGGCCTGTTACTTTTTCTTGACCTGGAATGACCTGTTAACTTTTTCATGAATTGGAATGACCTGTTACTTTTTCGTGACCTGGAATGACCTGTTACTTTTTCGTGACCTGGAATGACCTGTTAACCTTTTCATGACCTAGAATGACATGTTAACTTTTTTTTTTACCTGGAATGACCTGTTACTTTTTCGTGAACTGGAATGGCCTGTTAACTTTTATTGGGCTGGAATTACCTGTTAACTTTTTCATGAACTGGAATGACCTGTTAACTTTTTTTGGACTGGAATTACCCGTTAACTTTTTCATGACCTGGAATGACCTGTTACTTTTTCATGACCTGGAATGACCTGTTACTTTTTCTTGACATGGAATGACCAGTTAACTTTTTCATGACCTGGAATGACCTGTTAACTTTTTCGTGAACTGGAATGACCTGTTAACTTTTTCATGACCTGGAATGACCTGTTAACTTCTTCGTGAACTGGAATGACCTGTTAACTTTGTCATAACCTGGAATGACCTGTTACTTTTTCATGACCTGGAATGACCTGTTAACTTCTTTGACCTGGAATGACCTGTTAACTTTTTCCTGACCAGGAATGACCTATTAACTTTTTTTTGCTTGGAATGACCAGTTACTTTTTCTTGACTTGGAATGACCTGTGGTCGTGTCATTTATTCATTAATCTGAAGTACATTCTGGTCATTTATGTATCTATGTATGTAAGTGTATATTTCTTTTTTTTATTTGGATGCTAAGTAACCTGTCGCATTGACCTGTAAATTGCTTTTAACATGGAATGACCTGTATATTTTTTGTGCTTTGTATCTCTTATTGTCATTATTCTTTCTCTTTTTAATTTACTGATGCTTTTGAAGAGAGAGAGAGAGAGAGAGAGAGAGAGAGAGAGAGAGAGAGAGAGAGAGACTGACTTTCATAAGGGCTAATTCTACTCTCCCGGTGTATATACCAGATCAATGGAAGGCTCTCCTCTCTCTCTCTCTCTCTCTCTCTCTCTCTCTCTCTCTTCTCTCTCTCTCTCTCTACGACCCCTGACTCAACTGTTACGTTACGGATGTTGCAAAATGATGTTGATAGTGATGTCACTGTTTTGTGCTGTTTATGATGTCACTCCTACTCTCTCTCTCTCTTTTAAGAGAGAGAGAGAGGGGGGAGGAGAGAGAGAGAGAGAGAGAGAGAGAGAGAGAGAGAGAGAGCAGTGTAGTACTGTCCACGGGATCTTATCAAAAGGCGTCCTTTCGTAAAAAAAAAAAATAAAAAGTGAAGGATTTTCTCAACAGTCAAGATCTCCTGAGGAGGACCTCCTCGAGGAAGGAAGGAAGGAAGGCCTCTTAAGAGGTATTCCTTCCTCGCGGTCTTCCTCAAGGGACGTCTCAAGAAAAAGAAAAAAAAAAGATAATAAATACTATTAAAGATAAAAGTGACTATCTGTCGCTTTGGAAATATAACAGGTGTTGGGCTTTCTGGGCGATATACTTATTTCTCTCGCTCTCTCTCTCTCTCTCTCTCTCTCTCTCTCTCTCTCAGTGAAGCCATATTTAAATGCCTGATAAGATTAGAATTTAATCTAATTCAATTTTTTTTTCTCTCTCTCTCTCTCTCTCTCATTTATATATATATATATATATATATAATATATATATATATATATATATTTATATATATATATATATTATATACATATATATATATATATATATATATATATAATATATATATAATTAGCTTTGCAATTTTCAAAACTTTTTTTGGGATGAAGCTGCTAGCCCCACACCTATTAACCGGTCTGCAACCAACCACAACCAATCATCTACCAAGTAAAAAAAAAACGTATTTTGGAGAGTAATGGATTTTTCAGATAATGGGAACAATTATGTAACACACACCCTCCCCTCTCTCTCTTCCCTCCTTGGATAGAGAGAGAGAGAGAGAGAGAGCGAGAGAGAGAGAGAGAGAGAGAGAGAGATGCAATTAGACACCTTTAACAAATCACTGAGATATATAATCCGATCTTTTTCACAAGACGTTAAAAGCCGTTTAGTGCTGGCGCTTCCATTAGCACTGAGAGAGAGAGAGAGAGAGAGAGAGAGAGAGAGAGAGAGGTGCAAATTATATCAAATTGAAAACTTATCAAAAATTTAAATATGGCTTCTTCACGAGAGAGAGAGAGAGAGAGAGAGAGAACAAAAATTTGAATTAGATTAAATTCTAATCTTATCAGGCATTTAAATATGGCTTCACTGAGAGAGAGAGAGAGAGAGAGAGAGAGAGAGAGAGAGAGAGAGAGAGAGAGAGAGAGAGAGAAGTTCCTTCCGGCCCATTCATTTGCTAACTTTGTGGAATGGGAGAGATATGTTAATATCGGTGAATATGCATATTGTTTAAAAGATACTTTTCACCCAATGTAATTAGGCCTATGAACTACCAGGCCTCTCAATTTGCATCGGAAACTGTGGTGGATGAGAGAGAGAGAGAGAGAGAGAGAGAGAGAGAGAGAGAGAGAGAGAGAGAGTTGGAGTTTGTGGAGCATGAAAGGAGAACAGTTAGGTTAGTTAATTGTTATAGAGTTGTGGAGTGGTTGGAATTACTTATATCCAAATTATATATATATATATCATATATATATATATATATATATATATATATATATACAAATAAATATATATATATGTGTATATATATACTATATACTATATATATATTATATATATATATATATATATATATATATATATATATATATATACATATATATTATAATTGGTAGGACTTCCTATACAATTGCAAACAATACTACCATTACTATCACCACTACTACTACCACTACTACTAACACCACCATGACAACCACCATCCTATAAGTCTAGTACCTAATTACCTCCCGGTAACACACATTGAATAATGACGTAGACTTATAGTAGGGAGGGTGACGCCACCTCTCTTAACCGACCGATTAACGTTAATGAAGCCCAATGATACGCGATTAGTACACGTCGGAAACGGGTGGCGTTTTAATAAGCCTTCTTGTGAGGATCTCATCTTCTGGTCCTGTTAATATTATTAATATTATCAGACCTTCGATAGTACCATAGCAAATACAAAGTGCTAAGTTAATCTAATCACTGGATCTATACATTCATATATATATATATATATATATATATATATATATATATATATATGTATATATATGCAAATATATGTAAATTTATCTGGTTCCTTTTATCAAATTTGAAGTTTTATTTCTATCATCTTTCGATGTGATTAGTAAAGATTTCTCTCTCTCTCTCCGTCAACGCCAGAAGCTTTTCTCACTCCCTTCCGTAACTCATAACACGATGTCTCTCATTCTCCCTCCCTCTCTGTCTCCCTGCCATCATAAATTCCTTTCTTTCTTCTTCATCTTCTGCTGCTGCTGTCGACTCAGCACAGTCAGCAGTCAGCCAGCAGCAGTCGTCACGGTCCTTCTTATAAATCTCCCCTGGACAAAACATTGTAAGGACCGCCAGGAGACACATTAAACCTTCCGTAAGTTGGCTCACTCACCAACTAGCAAAACTCCCTCTCCCTCTCCCTCCCCTTCCCTCCCTTTACCCTTCCTCACCTCTCTCCCCTCATGAGTTCCTCTCCCTCCATCTCTCCCTTCTCAACAACGAAGATTTCTCAGCAATTCCCAAACATCTGGTGTTAGTAAACCGGTTTTTGCCGAAGAGCAAGAACTTGTTCATGCACGAGGCTGGTTTAACTGAAACGACAACTTGTGTCGTGGTGAGGTGGTTTATTATGGAATTAAACCTGCAGATTCCCCTCTCTCTCTCCTTTATCCTTTATCAGACCTTGAACTTGCTATGGACTTTTTTGTATAGGTCTAGAATTAGACCTAAGTTCCCCAGTTCCTCTTTACCTAATTCCTACGCTTATTATACGTATAACTCTAAACTAGGCTGGGGAATTGACATGTGACTGATTAATCTCCTCATGTACTGGAACTTCCTTGTGGAATTGAACTTAATTCAGAAGTAAAGTTTCAAGCTCAAGAAAGATCTCTGTCTGGCGTTGGACAGAAGTTGGCTCTGCTTGACGGTGTGGATAATATTTTCAAGTTAGTTCACTGTGGCAGAACTATGCATGACATTCATCTTGAACTTGCAATGTATGAAGGGGTTAATAAAGAATTAAACCATTTAAAACCACTAAACCTAAACTGACTCCTGAAAGGAGTTTGTCATTGAATTAAACTTAAGACAAAATTAATCTTTTGAATATTAGAATAGGCCTAAGTTGGTCTTCAGTAACCTCAAACAAGGTTGTTGTAATACCCAGTTTGGATGTTGTACTATGAGTATGGCTGATCTCTCTCTCTCTCTCTCTCTCTCTCTCTCTCTCTTATTTTAATATTTATTCACACACACAGACATACTTTGTATTCCCTCAATCCATTCAATAACATTGCCATCTATTCGTTACAGTTTCGCCACGTAGGCCTATCCCTCCTCTGAGAATCAATATCCGGTTATAAAACATACCTTAGGCCCAGAAAATTGTAGGCCTATAGAGGCTCAAGTCTTCTATCAGTACATTGCAGCCTAGCATTGTCCAGATTTGTATGGGCAGCACTTTGTGTATGTGTTATGTACGAGCTTTGTCTGTGCAGGATTGTGTTTATTGCGTGGTTTGTATGCGTGATGCAAAACAGCTGTTTGTTTATGCGTGCAACTGAGGGCAGCAGTAACAAACAAACAGGGTTTGTGTGTGTGAAAGTAAACAACATGGAATAGCATTTGTGCATGTAGCAGGAACTAGGTTTGTGTATGAATTTGAACAGCGTTATGGAGCGTATCATGGGCACACCTACTTATGTGTATTTATCCTATGTAGTTACTTAATTCAACTTAACTTTGTGTTCGTGGCGTGAGCCACTCTTGTGTTCCAGAAAAGGAATAGTTTAGTTTATGAAGCACCTAGCTACTTTGAGTATGCAGCAAGAAATACCTAGCTTTGTATGTAATTGTTACTTAGAGGAAACATGGTTCAAAGCATGAAGTGGTTTTTGTAATTTAGACTTTTAGAATATTTTCAGGGTATTTTGTTGAAAATGATGTTGGATCTCCAATATTTATTTTGTGTTGGGAAGATTGAATGTATACATACATAAATACATATAAATGTAAATATTTACTTATACATAAGCATACATAAAACTGTCTGTCAGTTTTATCTGGAAAAGTTCTTGGGAAAAGTCAAAAGTTTAGATAGACGATAAGTAGGCCTAACAATGGAAATCAGAGAGAGAGAGAGAGAGAGAGAGAGAGAGAGAGAGAGAGAGAGAGAGAGAGAGAGAAAGTAAATAAAAAGCTACGTTTGTTGTAAAAAAAAAATAGGGAGATTATCATTTAAAAAGTACAAGATTAAACGTGAAACGAGTGAATTCACTAGTCTTACTGAGAGAGAGAGAGAGAGAGAGAGAGAGAGAGAGAGAGAGAGAGAGAGAGAGAGGTGTCTCGCTAAGGAAGTAAAAAAACTAATGCTAGTTTTAATCGACCACTGTGTATTGACCGAGGGGGAGCCACAAAGAGAGAGAGAGAGAGAGAGAGAGAGAGAGAGAGAGAGAGAGAGAGAGAGAGTATAAAACAATCGCTCCCACATGCGTCTAGACCAATGTTACAAGAGCCCAAACATCACATTGGCCCTGAGAAACCGGTGCTGAATTCGACCTGGGTTCGTAATAGTGAGCCTAAGTCAGGAGATGATAATATATTATATAATATATACGTATATATACACACATATATATGCATATATATATATATATATATATATAATATATATATATATATATATATATATATATATATATATATATATATATATATATATATATATATATATATATATATATATATATATATATATATATATATATATATATATATATATATATGCAAAGCTTCTTGCATATCCCTGAGAGAGAGAGAGAGAGAGAGAGAGAGAGAGAGAGAGGGACAGAGAGAGAGACAGAGAGAAATACTATACGGTTAGACGAATCAGCGTGATAATCGGTGCTTTGGGACCAGCAGTCTTCGACCCAGCACGAGCTATGAAGTCTGTTCCTACACTACTCCTCCACCTCCTCCTCCTCCTCCTCCTCCTCCTCCTCCTCCTCCTCCTCCTTCTTCCGGCTCAATTCATCATCTCCTTTCTTTCCTCCTTCCTTGTACTTTATCAGTTATATTTACCTTATTTTTTTCGCCTTTTATTTTTTACTATATTTCCTCGTATTTGCTCAGTCTCGCCTTCACCGTTTACTCTTATAGTCTTTTCGTCTTTCTCGTATATTCTCTTCCTAATACGTTCAACTCTCTCTCTCTCTCTCTCTTTCTCTCATCATCCAGTTTCTTCTGTGTCCTTTTCATTCTTCTTGCAATTACATCAGAACTAGGCGCTGTCGTTCACTTCATCTATTATTCAGGGTGTTACAACTCAAATACCGTGTGGTACATCTATCTAGTATATATCTGCAGTGGCTCCTCTCTCTCTCTCTCTCTCTCTCTCTCTCCTCTCTCTCTCTCTCTCTCTCTAGAGGCTAGTCTTGGCCTAAAATTTTAGCCATTTTGGTCACACTTATAGCTAAGAAACATCGAGAAAACTTATTACTTCTCAAACGTCACTGCTAAGACACTGGTCAGTCTATTGTGACCAGTGAGAGAGAGTGGTCATTCGCTTCAAGTTTAGTAATATGACCGCTTCTACAGCAACTTCTAGTTTCAGCCTCATGTAATTTCTAAAAGTTTGAATAAAACCCCAATAATTGTCAGTAACTTACATGTATAGGTTTTTTTATCCTACCTACAGAGCAAGGGAACTATAGTAGATTATAATTCACAGCTGCTGTTGCGCCTGACATAAATTGATTCCAAAATAACTTCCAAAACTTTGTTCCTGAGTATAAATAGTCAGTAACTACTGAGGCATCGTAAAAGGGTATTATCCCTTATCTTATTCTGAGCCGTTATTTCAAGAAAGGTTACTTATAGTGTCCCGGAAATAAGAGATTTTACATATTTCTTAATGGGTGATTTCCAAAAGATTTTTCCTGACCTCTCTTCATATTTTTCTGAGGTCGTAGCTTCGTATAACAGATGTTTACAACATTCAGGGGAATTTGGTTTATGACAACAAAGTACCTCGGCTTCCTTTTGGCTTATAGACATTAGCGAGCGTAGTAAATCTCTGCTGGGGGTCGACAAAAAGTCTGCATTGCAAATTGCAAAGACTAGAGCGCAGTCTCTCTCTCTCTCTCTCTCTCTCTCTCTCTCTCTGTTGGATTGCAAATTACAATGACAAGTGCACAGTCTCTCTCTCTCTCTCTCTCTCTCTCTGTTGGATTGCAAATTACATAGACAAGATCACAGTCTCTCTCTCTCTCTCTCTCTCTCTCTCTCTCTCTCTCTCTATAAATACTGCCTTATCACGGCTTTATGTTATGAAATGATTACCGTACTTATCTCTCTCTCTTTCTCCATTACGGTAAAGGCTATAATCATTCTATGATAGTGTTACAAGGAGTTACAAGGATTAGGATGTTTCAAAAACTTGTTAGTCCATCCCAAGAGGAGACATCGTGCGCTCACTTATCTCTAGGAGCAGGTTTTACTGTGCATCTACAGTGTCCTCCTAATGATTTTGTCTAGCTTTCTTTTAAACTCTTCCACATTGTCGCTGTTTATGTTGTCTCGCTGTTCTTTCATTCACCTGTTAATTCCCTGAATTTATAACAGAGAATAAAATCCAAGAAAATGAACTATGACAAAATTAGAAACATTTGTATTTAGGTCAAGACTGACGCTCTCAAGAGGATCAACATATCAGACAACGAGAGAAAAAATCCGTCGGAAGATTCTTGTGGTTTTGTGTGTGTCGGGGGGGTGGGGGGGGCGAGGATTCTATGGGCATTCTGGGAAAAGGGGTGGGGGAGGGAGGGGTTGAATGGGGGTGGGGGAGGGAGTGGTTTGTTAAGGGTGGGAGGGGCCTGGAATCCAAAGATCAAACGGTGACATACCCCTTTCGCTGCTTTTTGATGACGCGAGAAAACTTAAAAGAAATTAAATAATAATAATAACACCTTTATGATTATTCATCAATTTTCCTGTATTGAGAAATTAAAGTCACGAATTTGGTGGTAGGCGCGAACCCCACGACATGTGAGCGACGTATCACGACGCTATAGCCAACCACCATTCCAGATATTACTTGTAAAAAACGCTATTGGCAATTTTGAAGTGAAATTAGAGATGGTTGCATACAATTTTCTGCAGATTAAATTCATTTTAGGCACTTCGACAATATTTGATTGGTATCGGCAGAATTTTCGTTCTATTCCTGATGAAATAAAGTAATTCCGATTATATATATATATATATATATATATAATATATATTATATATATATATATATAAGTATATACACATATATGCATGTGCATATATATTATATACACACACACACATATATATATATATATATATATATATATATATATATATATTATATGTATATATGTATAATATAAATATAATCATATGTTTATTTATTTTTACAGATATTATAGTATATATATATATATATATAGATATATATATAGATATATATATATATATATATATATATATATATATATATATATATATATATATATATATATATATATATATATATATATATATATATATTATATATATATATAAGCTTTGAAAATTCTCACTCACAGACAAATGAATACAAACGTATTTACACATGCACACACAAAAGTGCGTGCACTCAACAAACACACACATACACACACACACACACACACACACACGCGTAGTCCCGTCAAATCCCAGGTCAATAGCCTCCTACCCCTCAAAGAGACTTCTTCAACAGACTGTCGACCCATCTTGACCTACTTTCTTGGGTCAAGGAGATTCGTTTTCGACACTGCCATTTTTAGGCTTCGGTTATTGGCCCACGTGGGCCTCTATTTATATATGTATGTATGTATGTTTCAGTTGCTGTATTTTGCTGTAATTTTATGTGCATAAATGATACATATTAATTTGCATGATAATGAACGATTGTGATAGTTATGTATGTTTCAATTGTATTTTGCTTTGATGGTTATGTGCATAAATGATATATATATTTATTTGTATGAATAATGGATGATTGGGATATTTATTCAGACTTTACCGAGAATAGGTGATGGCACTATTTTTGTAACATTTATATAATATATCCTATACATAACGGAATCACGAAAATTTTGAACGCGATGAATATATAAATAAAGGCAAAATCCACGAAGGAAAGTGAAACAATGAAGTACAGTTGCAAGGCCTTTCAACTCTCTTCCTTTACAGCCAGCTTAGCAAAGGACGAGAGTCGAAAGGCCTCGCACCGGTACTCCGTTGTTTAACTCTACTTCATTTTGTCTTCATTATATCCCATAAATTTATACGTTACTGTAAAAACTTTCGTCAAGAAATGATTGATTAGTTATGTGTCCGCCTTTCTTTGTAAGAGACGGACTAATGTTAGAGTTAGTTATTACTAAAAGTCTAAGTAAATCAGACTTATATAACTTAATGACAAAGTCGTTATCAACTTAATGACAAAGTCATTATCACGATCAGCCAAACCGATTAGTTAGCAACTCGAAAATTGAATAAGTGGTCCCTATAGACTCGGGTCAATGTGGCCCAATATTAAAATGCATCCAGGTGACAATTATAGCTAAATTCGTAAAAAAAAAAATAGTCTCTCTCTCTCTCTCTCTCTCTCTCTCTCTCTCTCTCTCTCTCTCTCTCTCTCTAACTGGTATGTAAAGTAAATGCATTAGGTGATATTTGTATAGGCCTGTTATCACACCTGTGTCATTAACGAATTTAATATATGAGTTTTCTTTGATGATTATCAAGCCTAAGTCTGAATCTCCTGCATAACACCCGCTAAATCCTTTGGTGATTAAAGAGCCAAGGACTAGATGCCCAGAAATGCCCTTCTTCAACGATCAACATGCCCAGAATCTATGCCCTCATCAACTGCAACACACCTGGAGGCTGTTGGCAGAGTTGGTGGCATCGTTTCAACAAATAGTACAGATGCCCCAAAATCTGTAGTCTGCAACAAACACTCAAATCCTTTGATTATCAGCAAACCAAGGCATAGATGCCCCAAAATGCCCCAAGATCTACAGTCTGTAGTCTACAACAAACAAATGTCACTTCATTCTTTGGTCATCAACAAGCCCCAAAGTGCCCCCAAGATCCATGCCCTCATCATCAGCAAAACTCACGCACTTGGCTCTGCCCAAAGGGCACAGATGCCCCCAAATGACCCCCCAAAGATCCAAGCCCTCGCCATCAGCAAAACTACTCACCTGGCTCTGCCTGAAGGCTGTTGGCAGCGTCAATGGTATTTTAACAACTCAAAGGACACAGATGCCCCCAAATGACCCCCTCCCCCAAAGATCCACGCCCTCACCATCAGCAAAACTCCAAGACTCACCTGGCTCTGCCCGGAGGCTGTTGGCAGCGTCGGTGGTGTCGTTGCCAGCCAGGGGGTACTGCTACAAGAAGCACGTTCCTCTTTTGCCGTAAATGGTGTGGAGCTCGGGCGTGATTTTGTTGTGGAGGAGGGCGTTCTGCTTCGCCGTCAGCATGTCCCTGTGGCGGTCCCGCCGGTGGCGTTTGATCCCCGGCCTGTGCACCAGGAAGGCGTTGTCCAGGACGTGGAACTCGTAGTCCAGGACGCACATCACGTACATCTGGCGGGAGAGAGAAGAAGAAAAGGGGCGTTGCTTAGGTTTGTGACGTCAGCGTGACGTAGAGGCGTCATGAAATGATCAGGGACAGACATTGAACTCAATTCTAACGACAGGTGGAATACTTGCTTCATAGTGTTTTGAGTGAAATACTGAATGGTTCGGTTCTAAAAATGTATTTATTATGTGATGGCAGAGATATAGTTCGTTTATTTGGAGAGAGAGAGAGAGAGAGAGAACTACTATTTATCTGTAGCCATGTTTAAATATGAGTCTGAAAGCATTGATCGTTTCCT
Organism: Macrobrachium nipponense; assembly: GCF_015104395.2. NCBI lineage: Eukaryota > Metazoa > Arthropoda > Malacostraca > Decapoda > Palaemonidae > Macrobrachium > Macrobrachium nipponense. The sequence goes on from NC_061097.1 coordinate 33,988,955, forward strand.
TTTTGCATATATACATATATAAATATATATATATATAAATATATATATATATATATATATATATATATATATATATATATATATATTCTGTATATATATGTGTGTAGACAAGAACACACATATATATATATGCATTAAAGTCTATGCACATACATTTTAAAAGCACAG
>NC_061097.1:33996622-34024122 GCF_015104395.2 Macrobrachium nipponense
TTCTAAAAGTACAAAATTTTAAGTACAGTAAACGATTTTCAAAATATATCTCTTCAGTCAGTACTTTATATGTTAGTGCTCCTTTTGCGGAGGCAAAAATCCAACATGGCGCCCATATTTCAAGATGGTGGCATATCGTACGGTGTATCCCATTCTAAAGTCAATAATTTCAATATTTCTAAAAGTAATTTATATCAGTGATCCTTTGGCAGAAGCATAAATCCAATATGGCGCCCATCTTTCAAGATGGCGGCGTATCGTACGCAGTATCCCGCCCCAACTATGTATGTGGAGCTTTATAATTGGCCGAGTTCCTAGTTTTTATCTAATTATTTCTCTTTAAAATCCGAAGTGAAGTTCCCGGCGTATAACTGGATTACCGCCAACCGTAGCGGGGTTGCGCGCGCGCAGGGACGGAGTAGACTTTCTTAATACGCAATTTAAATCATTCTCTCTTCTGTTATTATCATTATACTTCTCCTTTTCTTCTTCTTCTTCTTTTGCTTCTTTGGAATGACAATTATCTTATCTTTTTTCTTCTTCTGGGGACATTAAAATGTAATTTGTTCTCTCTCTCTCTCTCTCTCTCTCTCTCTCTCTCTCTCTCTCAGAAACACACACACAAAACCCAGTGTATCAGCTTCTTTCTCTCTCTTTCTCAACATATAATTTCTCTCTCTCCTCTCTCTCTCTCTCTCTCTCTCTCTCTCTCTCTCTCAGAATCACACAAAAACCTACGTATCAGTTTCTTTCTCCGATTCTCAACATATAATCTCTCTCTCTCGTCTCTTCTCGCCATCTCTTCTCTCTTCCTCTTCTCCCTCATCCGATCTCTCTCCCTCCTCTCTCGAAATCTTGGGACCCTTTCCAGAACCCATGGACCGCCCATTCCATAATTGATTCCCACCCTGGAACTGGAACCCGTCATTCCTTCGTCCTAATTCCTTCTTCCTAAACTGTAGTAACCCGTCTTCCTTATTTATTCTCCCTCATTTAATCTTCCTCATTCAGCATCTCTTCCTATTCTCTTGCTTTATCCTCCTATTTTCCTCTTATTCGGTTATTTATCACTATCTCTCTGTTCTCTTTTCCTTGATAATTCCGTTTTCATTATCCTACTTGAGTTCAGTGTTATTCATATTTCATCTCTTTATGTTCATACATTTTAATACAAATATTCGTTTTGACGTTTATTTTCAATATAAATATTCTTTTTGACGTTTATTTTTATTATAAATATTCTTTTTGACGTTTAGTTTTAATATAAATATTCTCAATATGAATATTCTCTCTAATGTTTATTTTCAATATAAATATTCGTTTTGGAGTTTATTTTTTTATATATAAATATTTTTTTAAAGTTTATTTTTAATATAAATATTCTATTTGACGTTTATTGTTTAGTATATATATTATTTTTGGCGTTGTATTTTAAATATAAATATTCTTTTAGACGTTTAGTCTCAATATAAATATTCTTTTTAACGTTTATTTTTAATATAAATATTCTTTTTAACTATTTTTGATATAGATACTCTCTAACGTTTATTTTCAATATGGATATTCTCTTTAACGTTCTGTTTTCAGTATAAATATTCTATTTGTTTATTTTTAGTATAAATATTGTTTATAACTTTTATTTTCAAAATAAATATTCTTTTTAAAGTTCTACTTCCAAGATAAACATTGTTTTTAACTTATTTTTAATGTAGATATTTGTTTTAACGTTCATTTTTCAAAATATTCTTTTCAACGTTCCACTGTCAGTATAAATATTCTTAATATAAATATTCTTTTTAAATCTAATTGTTAAAATAAGTATTCTGTTTAACGTTCTATTTTCAGTGGTTTCATATCATGAAAACATGTTCGTTTATAAACAAATTTTAAGTTAAGATATTTTCTTCCATACATTTGCTAATACTTCAGTAACCACTTGAAGTCTCTGTTATGAGATATTTCTGACTTATTATTATTATTATTATTATTATTATTATTATTATTATTATTATTATTATTATATTATGCAGAACATGTCCCTAATTTATATGGAGCAGGTCTTCCAAAGGTGCCATTGACTTGAAATTCAAGCTTCCAAAAATAATAATAATAATAATAATAATAATAATAATAATAATAATAATAATAATAATAATAATAATAATAATAACCATGCAACCAAATGGATGACCACAGGAAGGACATCCTTGGTACAAAAAGACAAGAGTAAGGGAAACAGCCAGTAACTACAGGCCTATCACCTGCCTACCGATAATGTGGAAGTTACTAACAGGTATCATCAGTGAAAGGCTATACAACTACCTAGAGGAGACAAACACCATCCCCCACCAACAGAAAGGCTGCAGAAGGAAGTGTAGGGGCACAAAAGACCAGCTCCTGATAGACAAAATGGTAATGAAGAACAATAGGAGAAGGAAAACCAACTTAAGCATGGCATGGATAGACTATAAGAAAGCCTTCGACATGATACCACAAACATAGCTAATAGAATGCCTGAAAATATATGGGGCAGAGGAAAACACCATCAGCTTCCTCAAAAATACAATGCGCAACTGGAATACAATACTTACAAGCTCTGGAATAAGACTAGCAGAGGTTAATATCAGGAGAGGGATCTTTCAGGGAGACTCACTGTCCCCACTATTCTTCGTAGTAGCCATGATTCCCATGACAAAAGTACTACAGAAGATGGACAACATCAAGCTGTATGGTAAGAGCATCAAGGAAATAGATACCCTGATCCAGACTGTAAGGATTGTATCTGGGGACATCAGGATGGAGTTTGGAATAGAAAAATGCGCCTTAGTCTACATACAAAAGGGCAAAGTGACAAGAACTGAAGGGATAAAGCTACCACATGGGAGCAACATCAAACACATAGATGAGACTGGATACAAATACCTGGGAAAAAGGGAAGGAGGGGATATAAAACACCAAGAGATGAAGGACACGATCAGGAAAGAATATATGCAGAGACTCAAGGCGATACTCAAGTCAAAACTCAACGCCGGAAATATGATAAAAGCCATAAACACATGGGCAGTGCCAGTAATCAGATACAGCGCAGGAATAGTGGAATGGACTAAGGCAGAACTCCGCAGCATAGATCAGAAAACCAGGAAACATATGACAATACACAAAGCACTACACCCAAGAGCAAATACGGACAGACTATACATAACACGATAGGAAGGAGGGAGAGGACTACTAAGTATAGAGGACTGCGTCAACATGGAGAACAGAGCACTGGGGCAATATCTGAAAACCAGTGAAGACGAGTGGCTCAAGAGTGCATGGGAAGAAGGACTAATAAAAGTAGACGAAGACCCAGAAATATACAGAGACAGGAGAATGACAAACAGAACAGAGGACTGTCACAACAAACCAATGCACGGACAATACATGAGACAGACTAAAGAACTAGCCAGCGACGACACGTGGCAATGGCTACAGAGGGGAGAGCTAAAGAAGGAAACTGAAGGAACGATAACAGCGGCACAAGATCAGGCCCTAAGAACCAGATATGTTCAAAGAACGATAGACGGAAATAACATCTCTCCCATATGTAGGAAGTGCAATACAAAAAATGAAACCATAAACCACATAGCAAGCGAATGTCCGGCACTTGCACAGAACCAGTACAAAAAGAGGCATGATTCAGTGCAAAAGCCCTCCACTGGAGCCTGTGCAAGAAACATCAGCTACCTTGCAGTAATAAGTGGTACGAGCACCAACCTGAAGGAGTGATAGAAAACGATCAGGCAAAGATCCTCTGGGACTATGGTATCACAACAGATAGGGTGATACGTGCAAATGGACCAGACGTGACGTTGATTGACAAAATCAAGAAGAAAGTATCACTCATTGATGTCGCAATACCATGGGACACCAGAGTTGAAGAGAAAGAGAGGGAAAAAATGGATAAGTATCAAGATCTGAAAATAGAAATAAGAAGGATATGGGATATGCCAGTGGAAATTGTACCCATAATCATAGGAACACTAGGCACGATCCCAAGACCCTCCCTGAAAAGGAATCCAAAAAAAACTAGACGCTGAAGTAGCTCCAGGGACTCATGCAGAGAGTGTGATCCTAGAAACGGCGCACATAGTAAGAAAAGTGATGGACTCCTAAGGAGGCAGGATGCAACCCGGAACCCCACACTATAAATAACACCCAGTCGAATTGGAGGACTGTGATAGAGAGAGAGAAAAAACAAAAAAAAAACCAATTAAAAATAAATAATAATGGAGAAAAACCAAATACCACAGTTAATTTGTAAAATGTACATAATATTTCAAGTTTAAAAACGGCAAAGATAGCTTTCGGGAATCTGTTCGGTTCCCCTTATTAATCTCAAATTTGATAAGGGGAACCGAACAGATTCCCGAAAGCTATCTTTGCCGTTTTTAAACTGAAATATATGTACATTTACATAACTGTTGATTTGTTTCTCCATTTGAAGACTCGTGCTACTATGAGGATTTTTTAATAATAATAATAATAATAATAATAATAATAATAATAATAATAATAATAATAATAATAATAATAATAATAATAATAATAATAATAATAATAATTATAATTATAATATAATAATAATAATAATAATAATAATAATAATAATAATAATAATAATAATTATTATTATTATTATTATTATTATTATTATTATTATTATTATTATTATTATTATTATTCAGAAATTTGAAATTCAAGCTTCCAACGAATATTTTGGTGTGTAATTGAAAAAAGTAACTGAAGGTCATAAGAAATGCAGAGAGAAGAGATCAGTTATTAGAAAATAGAAAATTAGATTAGAATAAATTTTATAAATAAATGAATAGATAGATAGATAAAACTGTAAGTAAATTATTAAAATACAAGGAGATGGGTTGAAATGAGGATATTTTTTTATGAAAGAATTTTCAGAATCATTAGTTCAGTGCCAAATATTAGTATTTTAAAAATATTTGTTCCTAAGGTATATAGATCAAAAGTTGTAAAATATATTCGATAAAATATATCGTCTGCTGTAAGTGTTAGTCGATATAGGTTTATTCAAAATCAAAAGCAAAAAACGTGTGTATTCATAATAATAATAGTACAACCGAATATGATACTATAAAATTTTTTTCATTTCAGCCCTTGAAATAATATAATAATAATATATAATAATAATAATAATAATATAATAATAATAATAATAATAATAATAAAATCAACAAAATGGTAATGAAGAACAGTAGGAGAAGGAAAAACAACCTAAGCATGGCATGGATAGACTATAAGAAAGCCTTCGACATGATACCACACACATGGCTAATAGAATGCCTGAAAATATATGGGGCAGAGGAAAATACCATCAGCTTCCTCAAAAATACAATGCGCAACTGGAATACAATACTTACAAGCTCTGGAATAAGACTAGCAGAGGTTAATATCAGGAGAGGGATCTTCCAGGGCGACTCACTGTCCCCACTACTCTTCGTAGTAGCCATGATCCCCATGACAAAAGTACTACGAAGATGGATGCCGGGTACCAACTCAGAAAAAGAGGCAACAAAATCAACCATCTGATGTTCATGACCGACATCAAGCTGTATGGTAAGAGCATCAAGGAAATAGATACCCTAATCCAGACTGTAAGGGATTGTATCTGGGGACATCAAAAGAATGGAGTTTTGGAATAGAAAAATGCGCCTTAGTCAACATACAAAAAGGCAAAGTAACGAGAACTGAAGGGATAAAGCTACCAGATGGGAGCAACATCAAACACATAGATGAGACAGGATACAAATACCTGGTAATAATGGAAGGAGGAGATATAAAACACCAAGAGATGAAAGACACGATCAGGAAAGAATAATATTGCAGAGACTCAAGGCGATACTCAAGTCAAAACTCAACGGCGGAAATATGATAAAAGCCATAAACACATGGGCAGTGCCAGTAATCAGATACAGCGCAGGAATAGTGGAATGGACGAAGGCAGAACTCCGCAGCATAGATCAGAAAACCAGGAAACAAATGACAATACACAAAGCACTACACCCAAGAGCAAATACGGACAGACTATACATAACACGAAAGGAAGGAGGGAGAGGACTACTAAGTATAGAGGACTGCGTCAACATTGAAAACAGAGCACTGCAATATCTGAAAACCAGTGAAGACGAGTGGCTAAAGAGTGCATGGGAAGAAGGACTAATAAAAGTAGACGAAGACCCAGAAATATACAGAGACAGGAGAAAGACAGAAAGAACAGAGGACTGGCACAACAAACCAATGCACGGACAATACATGAGTACAGACTAAAGAACTAGCCAGCGATGACAATTGGCAATGGCTACAGAGGGGAGAGCTAAAGAAGGAAAACTGAAGGAATGATAACAGCGGCACAAGATCAGGCCCTAAGAACCAGATATGTTCAAAGTACGATAGACGGAAATAACATCTCTCCCATATGTAGGAAGTGCATACGAAAAATGAAACCATAAACCACATAGCAAGTGAATGCCCGGCACTTGCACAGAACCAGTACAAAAAGAGGCATGATTCAGTGGCAAAAGCCCTCCACTGGAGCCTGTGCAAGAAACATCAGCTACCTTGCAGTAATAAGTGGTACGAGCACCAACCTGAGGGAGTGATAGAAACGATCAGGCAAAGATCCTCTGGGACTATGGTATCAGAACGGATAGGGTGATACGTGCAAATAGACACAGACGTGACGTTGACTGACAAAGTCAAGAAGAAAGTATCACTCATTGATGTCGCAATACCAAATGGGACACCAGAGTTGCCAAGAGAAAGAGAGGGAAAAAATGGATAAGATATCAAGATCTGAAAATAGAAATAAGAAGGATATGGGATATGCCAGTGGAAATCGTACCCATAATCATAGGAGCACTAGGCACGATCCCAAGATCCCTGAAAAGGAATCTAGAAAAAACTAGAGGCTGAAGTAGCTCCAGGTCTCATGCAGAAGAGTGTGATCCTAGAAACGGCACACATAGTAAGAAAAGTGATGGACTCCTAAGGAGGTCAGGATGCAACCGGAACCCCACACTATAAATACCACCAAGTCGAATTGGAGGACTGTGATAGAGCAAAAAAAAAAAAAAAAAAAAAAATAATAATAATAATAATAATCTAACCATTGTCCTCTCTCTTTCTTAACTTTCTATTCTTCTATCACAATTATTCCCTCTTCCTCTTTTCCTCCCTCATATAAACTTCTCTTACCCCCTCTATCCTAACCCCTTCTTTAACCTCCCCCCACCCCCTAACCCCCCTTAAAATCTCGTAATGCCATTTTTCCCTCCCTCCTATCATTTATTTTTTTATTTGGAAAAGGAGAGAGAGAGAGAGAGAGAGAGAGAGAGAGAGAGAGAGAGAGAGAGAGAGAGAATGGCACTAGCATCTGGACACGTTCCAGAGTCGCTTTCATAAACAACTCGAGAGAACTGGTGACCACACACACACACACACACACACACACACACATAATGTCTTCTCCTAAAGTCAACCCCAACCCCCCCCCCCCCATCTGTCCTGATTGTATAGAAAATGGAGACTCGGAGATGGATGGGTGACATCCATCATCGGTTTACAAGCCAGTGGGGAAGAGAGAGAGAGAGAGAGAGAGAGAGAGAGAGAGAGTGAGAGAGAGAGGAATTTATTTCTCTACTATAGAACAATCGGGTTAATGTTACGTCAAATGCTGTATTATTATTATTATTATTATTATTATTATTATATTATTATTATTATTATTATTATTATTATTATTATTAGTTTATTATTATTATTATTATTATCTACCATAATAATATATTTTTACATATTTAGTATCCAAATTCTCATGAAAAGACTGCCATTGAAGTTTGCAGTATATGGATAGTTTGAAAGACTATATTTTAATTAATTTTAAGCAAATTTCACTGCACTAACGTCTCCCTTCCCCTTTCCCCTTCCCATTCCCCCTCCCCTTCCCCCCCCCTTCCCCCTTCCAACTTACAACTGCCCCCTTCCCACATAAATGATCACCTGCAAACAGTCAATGAGTGGATCACTTTCAAATTGATGCCAGAGATGTCAGCAATACAAATAATATAGTTTATCATCAAAATCATCCATACCTGCCGTTTTCTATTTTAAGATTTTAAAAGAAAATGTTATGTTTTATCGGAAGACTATAGTTTGAAACTACACTCGTTCTCTCATGATGTTTCTATAGAAAATAGTGGGTAAATATCGACGAAACTTAGGATATATTAAGGATGAAGTTAGCTTGTGGATTCTGAGTTATTACACTTTCTTATGTTAAAAATACTCAATCGAAAATGCCACTAAAAACAAATGAATGTCGTAGAAAACGGAAGATTAAAATCAAGGATCTCAATATAAACAAAAAAAAAACTCGCATATTTTCTATAGATTTGAAGCTAGGCAAGCTATCCAATCAATCAGGGCTTCAGGTTGGAATAAGGTTGTGGAAATTGAAAGGCAAATGTTCAGGAACCCGCCAACCCCCTTACCAACCCCTCCCCCCCCAAAAAAACAGTAGAATAATAATAATAATAATAATAATAATAATAATAATAATAATAATAATAATAATAATAATAATAATAATAATAAAACTCGGGCCATATTAAAACAATCGTGGAGGTCTGATCGAAGCCAGACTACCTCAGTGGAAGAAAATATGAGCAATGTCAACATAGTATATGTTGTTAATTTTGTATAATTGTATTTATTTGAGTGTTGTTTTATGAGCAAATATTTTCCATAGATTTATTTTATTATATTTTTTACCTTTACTTATTTGTTTATTGCTTCTTCTGCATTTATTATTTTTGCACTTTTCCTGTTTTATACAAAGGACATTCATCGTTTTGATCAATATTGATGATGATAATAATAATAATAATAATAATAATAATAATATAATAATATAATAATAATAAGATAATGATGATGATGAAAAATAATTTTTGATCATAAGGACTTCACATGTTAGGATATATATTTTGTTTTATTTTTTTATTTAGTTCTTTTTGGCCTTGTAAGGAACAATCACCCAATGGTAAATAAGTGTTTAAACACAAGAAGGAATCACAAAATTGCTTATGATCCAATTAAGGCGAAAGGACTCTGGGAACACATAAGAAGTGATGACCACCCAAAGCACTGCGGTTATACATAGAATGAAAACCTTTCAAAACAATTCACAGTAAAATGGAAGAGAAATGAGTTTCTGATTCTTAATTGGAGAATTGGCAACCGGATCCCATTTTCTGTAAACATTCCGTTTTCTGTCTCTGGGAAACCCTATTAATATCAGGACTTTTTCCTTTGTGTTCCCTTTTTCGAGGGGAAGCTAAATTCGCGGATGTTAGATTAATATGACCCTGTCCCGTCCCGATTTGATTGGATGGCCCACTTGGCTTCACCGGGGTAGGGTGGGGTGGGGTGGGTTATTCTTAGTAGTTTTTTTTATAATGTACGTTCGCTCTAACTTCGTGTTTTGTATTAGTCTGTGATATTTTCAGTACCTACCTTGATTGGTTGGGTCGATTCGAATTGTTTATATTATATTTATATATATATATATATATATATATATATATATATATATATATATATATATATATATATATATATATTGGCATATTTTTATCACATTAAACTGAATAACAAACAAAAAGCGACATAATAATGATAACTTAGATTGTATTGACAATATTAGTTTTAGCTTCTTCCCGGCCATAATATGACTAGTCACTTTTGCGTTTTGTAAATATAATAATAATAATAATATACTTTATTGAAAGTAATGGCTACTTCAGCAGAGTTACGCTTGTAGAGATTCTTCTCTATTTTCCGAATAGCGGGTTTTTTTCGTGTTACTTAAACAGGCTAGTATAGCGCCTATAGAGGTCATGATCATATACAGAGTCAAAATCGGTGAATATATATGAATTTTACAGATACACCACTCCAGAAGCAGTCCACCCTCAGCTTCCTAGCCTAGAGGATATCTGGCAGCTCCAGACGAAAGCTCGCTTCAAGAAAGAGAGAGAGAGAGAGAGAGAGAATCGTTAATGACTGTGATGACTATGATATCATAGTTTGTCTGTAAAATTCAAATATATACACCGATTTTGACTGACTCTGTATTTGATCATGACCTCTATAGGCGCCCTACTAGCCTGTTTAAGTAGCACGGAAAAAGCCGCTATTCGGAAAATAGAGAAGAATCTCTACGAGTGTAACACTGCTGAAGTAGCCATTACGTTTAATAAAGAATGCTTGAGAGAGGGTCTGCTTCCTCAATAATAATAATAATGATAATAATAATTCGCTAGCTCGAAATACCTTTCAGTTGCTGTGCAAGAGGCGCAATATAACTTTTTTTTTTTCTTTTTTTTGGTAAGACGTTCGTCTAGATGTAGTGGGTTAATACAACGACCTATTTATGGCTTCAGGTTCTTTGCAAGGTCCCATCATAGGCCCCTAGCTGCTGGCAACTCCTTTCGTTCCTTTTACTGTACCTCCGTTCGTGGTCTCTTTCTTCCCTCTTATTTTCCAATGCTAAAGCTGATCCTCCTGTTACACCTTTGTAGCCTCCTGCTCTCAATTTTCCTTTCAGTGCTTGAATGACCTCGTAGGTCCCAGTGCTTGGCTTTGGGCTTAAATTGTGTATGCTCTCTTTCTTTCTTTTCTCAATGAAAGGCCGTCGGGAATGGCAACTTGATATCCTTGTCTTATTTATTCTAGGATAAAAAAAATGCACGTGGAAAGAGAGCATATTTGTATATTTATCATAAAAGATTCGCCTCTTTATTAAAAGAAAGGTATAGGAAATTGATTTAATGATTTCCACGAGTGCTTTCTGGGATGCAGCTGCTAGCCCCACGCCCTGCTCTTATCTGGATGACGTCGTTTTTATCTCCGCCGCCAGATATCAGTTACGTACTTAGCTGATGATGAGGTCAGCGGAGGAAAAATTAGTTTTGAATATATGGGCTATGACGATAGAGCATAAGTGAAATTATTTCCGTGCTTGCAAACGTTTTTTTCTATTCCATGTGTGTTTCAGTTTGTGCGTGCGTGTACGTTTGAGTTTACGCGTGCATTTGCTTGTTTGATTTCATGCTTGAGTACGTATTTGATTTATGCTTGCACGTATTTTTGAGTTTAAGCACGTATGAGTGCGTGAGTTGCGCCTGCAAGCACCGTTGAGTTTGCGTGCAAATTAGTGTTCGATTTCTACGCGCATGTATATATATATATATATATATATGATATATATATATATATATATTATTATGTATATACTATATATATATGTATATATATATATATATATATATATATATATATATATATATATATATATATATAGATATAAATAATGTCCGATTTGCTTTGCGCACGCGCGTTTGAGTTTGCGCGTGCATGATATCAACCCCACCCTTGACTACCCTTTCCACCCCTCCTAACCCTACCCCCCACCCCCCCTACCACCAGAAAAGCGTCACAAATTACCATAACTATAAAATTTAACGACGCAGTCCATCTCGGCCCAACATACGAAGGGCATTGTGGACTCAGAATGGCATCGGTATACGCCCCCTTCCCTTACTACCATGGGGAGGGTGCTTGTGGAAGGGTGGGGAAGGGGTTGGGTGGGGGAAGGGGAGGGGGGAGGGGCGTTTAGCGTTGTCGGTGGTAATGTCGCATTGATTGCCTGTGAGATAGAGTGAACAGTACAATGCGGTAAGCCTTTGACATGCCGCTAATACAATCGGCGTTTGTGAAGGTGTTGAGTGATGACCTTATCATTTATTCATCACTAGATTTACTGGTATGTTTATTTAAATGATATTGTAATTTATTTATATTCAGTCATTCAATCTTTATTGCCTGCGTTTTAAGTTCCTCGCTGGACGAGTGGTTTTCGCGCTCGGCTGCCAATCCGGTGGTCCGAAGTTCGAATCCCTACTCGGCCAACGCGGAATCAGAGGAATTTATTTCTGGTGATAGAAATGCATTTCTCGATATAGTGTGGTTCGGATCCCACAATAAGCTGTAGGTGACCAATCGGTTTCTAGCCACGTAATAATATCTAATCCTTAGGGCCAGCCCTAGGAGAGCTAAGATATTCTTAACTTAAGGCTGATACTATGTATTTTCTATGGTAGATTTAATTTTTGCGCTTTGGTGTGTATTTTATTCAAGTTTTTTGTTCATACATTTATTTATTCAATTATCTATTGACTATTTACCTATTTCTTATCTCCGTATTAGGTGCTTTGTATTCTATATTTTCTCGCGTTTTTATATATATATACATTTTTACTATTTGCTGTGTAATTCATTTTCTGTTTGTTTACATATTTATTTATCTATTTGTTGATTTTCTAATTTACTTATTCATGATTCACGTATTAGCTATTAGGTATTTTAGATGTTTGTACGTTATTGAATATATATATATATATATTTATATATCTATATATTATTGATATATAATATAATATATATATATGTATTCATTTTTATTCTTTCTTTTGTAATTTTTTCCTCTTGCGCAATTTTTGCTCCGTGAAGTGTGTGCTTCTTAAATAATAATAATAATAATAATAATAATAATAATGAAGAAGAAGTATAGTTAAAGCCTAATTCATGAAGTGTTATGAAATCCATGAAAACCTTCGAAGAGAGAGAGAGAGAGAGAGAGAGAGAGAGAGAGAGAGAGAGAGAGAATGGCATATCTATCAAATAGAGATAAAATACAATACCGACTAAAGAGAGAGTACATCTTAATGAGAGAGAGAGAGAGAGAGAGAGAGAGAGAGAGAGAGAGAGATCTTATGCAATACTTATCAGTTAAAGATAAAATGCAATACCTCTTAAAGAGAGAGAGAGAGAGAGAGAGAGAGAGAGAGAGAGAGAGAGAGAGAGAGAGAGAGAATGGCATACCTATCAATTAGAGATAAGATGCAATACCTCTTAATGAGAGAGAGAGAGAGAGAGAGAGAGAGAGAGAGAGAGTGCCTACCTGGGTCATCTTATCCGAGCGCCCTTCCCAGGAGAGCCTCTCGTCGTAGAAGGGCTCCAGGTGGGTGCCGACGTAGATGGGCTCCCAGTGGTGGAATGGCGGGTGCCTCTTGGCCACCATGACCACGTTGACGCTGTCGGTGGCGTTGGACTCCGCCCACTCCCTCATGCCGGGCACCTTGTGGCACTGGGGGCACACGAACTTGTGGAAGGGGATGGCGGAGCCCCGCTTGAGCATGCGCACCAGGGCGGCTTTGGTGGCGGGCGGCCGCAGGCCGCTCTTGATCTCGAAGATGGGCAGGACGTACACGCGGCGGGTGGGCGCGGGCACCCGAGAGGCGTCCTGGCGCCGCATCATGGCCATGAAGAGGCGGATGAAGTCGAGGGAGGGGTAGAGCTCCACGTCGCTGGCCAGGACGAAGTAGGTGGCGGCCGCCCTGCGCGCGATGTTGCGCGCGATGTTCACCGGGTAGGTGAGGTTGTGGGCGCGCTTGTAGGTGTGGGCGGCCAGGTACGGGGGCGGCATGGAGCAGGAGGGCCGTTGAGCGATGAGGTGGGCGGTGGGCGGCACGTGGTGAGGCATGTGGTCGGCCGGGAAGAACAGGTGGAAGGTGACATGCTTGGCGACGAGTGGGCGGCAGGTGCGCAGGAAGGCGACGGTGCGCAGCGTCGTGTTGAAGTCGCCGCCGGGGGCGAAGACGGCGGCGCTGACGGGCCCCCGCCACCGCTCCACTAGCGGCACCAGGTTGTCCAGGAAGGTGAAGTCGGCGTGGGTGGTGTAGGTCACCGACTCGTTGCAGGCGGGCTGCGTGTCCGCCGGAATGTAGTTGTACAGCACCCAGTGCGTCCCGTGGAGGGCCGGGCGGGCCGTGAGCGTGGGCGTGTGGCACGTGTGCAGGTCCGGGTACACCTTCTCCTGCAGCGTCGGGGCGGGCGTGGGCGGCGCCGGCGGCTCCGAGGGGTCGTCGATGGTCGGCTCGCTCTCGGTCGGGTAGTCGGCCGAGGGGTCGTCGGAGGAAGATGAGGACGAGGAGGACGTCAGGTTATCGTGGATCAGGGAGACGGCGGCGCCCCGGGGCGTGACCAGCCTCGGGGGCGCCACCACGTGGACAGCCACGTACAGGGCGAAGACCACATTTAGGACGAAGCTGCCCCGCACGAGCGCGCTCCGACGCCATCCCACCATCACCTGCGAGAGGAGAAGAAGAAGAGTGAAAGGAAGTTGAAAGAGAAGAATAACCCATTCTATCTTGATTCCAATGAGTTCATGGGTTACAGTGAGGCCTGATAAACCTTAATAGAAGCTGCCCCGCACGAGAGCGCTCCGACGCCATCCCACCATCACCTGCGAGAGGAGAAGAAGAAGAGTGAAAGGAAGTTGAAAGAGAAGAATAACCCATTCTATCTTGATTCCAATGAGTTCATGGGTTCAGTGAGGCCTGATAAACCTTAATGAAACTGCCCCGCACGAGACGCTGACGCCATCCCACCATCACCTGCGAGGAGAAGAAAAGAAGAGTGAAAGGAAGTTGAAAGAGAAGAATAACCCATTCTATCTTGATTCCAATGAGTTCATGGGTTACAGTGAGGCCTAATAAACCTTAATCGAAGCTGGCCCGCACGAGAGCGCTCCGACGCCATCCCACCATCACCTGAGAGAGAATAAGAGTAAAAGGAAGTTGAAAGAGAAGAACTCATTCTACCTTGATTCCAATGAGTTCATGGGCTACAGTGAGGCCTGATAAACCTTAATAGAAGCTGGCCAGCACGAAAGCGCTCCAACGCCATTCCACCATCACCTGCGGGGGAGAAGAAAAGAAGAGAAGAAGAGTAAATGGAAGTAGACAGAAAAAAGAGCCCATTCTACCTTGATTCCAATTAGTTCATGAGTGACAATGAGGCCTATAAACCTTGATCTGATCTTGGGAGACGGTGCGTAACGTCTAAATCCTCTCACCATGCATAGAGTAAATTTGTATTATGGGTTACAAAAAGGCTTGATAAATCTTAAACCGATCTTGGGACGGTACGTAACGTCTCGAGTGTATGAATATAAAACATCTAGAGCTGTCTATGGTATTGCCGTCATTTGGATGATATGTTCACTCTGATATAATAATAATAATAATAATAATAATAATAATAATAATAATAATAATAATAATAATAATAGTAATAACTACTCATTCACACTTTTAGTGTGAAAAATCCACATTTCATTCACATTTTACATTTTCTCATTTTCTTCCATAATTTCATTTTTCATAAATATTTTGAATTTCATCCTTTGTCAGCTTAAAATAATGTTTTTCATGTATGTTTTAAGTTTGCCTGTGGCCGTTTATGTAGCAAAAGAAAGCTTTCCAATTCGAATTAATGCTGTCATTCTGTTCATCAGATGCGTCGGTATATGACAGATACTACGTTACGCGCGTCCATTCATAAAATCCTACGACATACGCTCTTTCATTTGTAAAATCGTAAACGCCGTATATCTCGCAGTATTGTGTCTATATAGCGTCCAATGCGGGTTGATGAAATTGCTTTCCGAATAGACTGGACTATCGACTGTTTGTGGGCGTTTGCAAAAAAAAAAAAAAAAAAAAAAAAAAATTTTGTGTGCGTTTGTGCGCGCGCTCGTGTGTGTGTGTGTGAGTTGTTCTGAATAGTGTAAATTCGCTACTTCTATTACTAATGTTGCCAGTACTACTACTACTACTACTACTACTGTTCAGTAGTATTAATGTTTGTAATGGTGTATAGCTAAGGTTACTACATATCATCATATTTGTAAGACATTAACTCAAAAAATTATATGTACAAATAAATAAATATATGTGTGTATATATATATATATATATATATATATATAATAATATATCATATATATATATATATATATATACATGTGTGTGTGTGTGTGTATACATGTATATTTTATATATATTATATATAATATATAATGATTAAGACTTCTTTAACTAAATGAAAAAATATATAAACCCTATTTTCCCGCTGGCTCTTTTTCGCGCCTATATTTAGAATAACGATTTCAACCTAATTTAGAAGCAGCGCCTCTTGTCATCTATTTTTGGGCTGGTGTTTACCGACAGTGTTCCATAAGGGTTCTCCCATTTGCCTTTTGGCTAAATATATATCTGGTCGATTTCTGGGTGTAAGCAAACCACTTGTTTTTTTTTTTTTTTTTTTTTTTTTTTACTATATTGTGTTTTCATAGTTCATTGTACCGGCATTGTCTGTCCGCCCTCAGATCTTACAAACTACCCTGGAGGGCTGCAAATTGGTATACTAATCGCCCACCCTCCAATCATCTAACATGCCAAACAACAATATTTTGCCACCCAGGCCCCTTCCAGGGCCTCCAAGGTTCGATTTTTATTTCCCCCCATTTTTAAGGTTAAAGGTAACTATAATCGTATAAGTCTGGCAACAATGTAGGCTAGGCCACCACCTGTCCGTGGTTAAAGTTTCATGGGCGACGGCTCATGTTGCATTAAACCGAGATCACCGAAATATAGATCTATTTTCGTTGGCCTTGGTCATACGCTGTACAGAAAGCTCGATTGCGCATTTTCTACTTTATATTTTGTTTTTATTTAAAATTAATTTTAAGTTCAATCTGTCTTATTGTTTCCGTAGAATTATACAGTTTTGAGTTTAGAACCGTCGTTTCTTTTGTTTTAAGTAGATTTCACAACTTGTTTTGAGTCAAAATTCTTAATGTGATTCTTTCGTTCCTATAAATTCAACAGCTCATTTGGAGTTTCCAGTTTCAATTTCACGAAGTCTTTGATTTTTCTGGATTTCACATATTTTGTTTTTCAATTTTAGTTTCAAATTTAGTTTCATTGGTTCTTATGTAGCTGTGAATTTCATATGTTGAGTTTAAAGCTATTGAGTTTTTTTGCTGGAAATTCTACAACATAATTTGAGTTTTGAGAGAGAGAGAGAGAGAGAGAGAGAGAGAGAGAGAGAGAGAGAGAGAGTAATGATTCTTGCCCTCAAAGTTTCACTGCATCTCCAAGTGGCCGAAGTATTTTAATTTTGTGACTCGACCAAATAAATGAAGACGCAAATACGAGGGAAAGATTACTCTCTCTCTCTCTCTCTCTCTCTCTCTCTCTCTCTCTCTCGCTCTCAAAAAAAAAAAAAAAAAAAAAAAAAAAAAAAAAAAAATTTGGTGAAAAGATTTTTTTCGACAAAAAATCTTTTTCATTAAAAAAATTTTGTGTGTGAAAGCCCAAAAAATCGCCTAAAAAATCTCTCTCTCTCTCCTCTCTCTCTCTCTCTCCTCTCTCTCTCTATCTCTCTCTCTCTCTCTCTCTCTCTATCTGTCTCTCTCTCTCTCTCTCTTCTCTCTCGTAGTAGCCATCTTGCTTGGTGAGACGTACCCGCGTTGTGGAAGTACCCCCCCCCACAATAATCAACAGATATCACAAGTTTAACATACGACTAGAATTTGAGAAAATATCTAGAAGTGTTCGTGAACTATCGGTGATAAGATTAGTGTGAAAATAGTAGGATAAAGCGTCTTCTAAGTTAGGTTTATCAAGTGTAATACTATAAATCAGAACAAGATGGCAGTAAGTTCCAACTGCGGGAAAAGGTGGCGTAATTTGGCGTGTCTAGCAGATTCGCAATACGATGAGGTAGCAGGAAGGGAACTGGCATTTCTCATCTATGAAATCAGCAACAGTCCTAACCAAAAAGATACAAAAGCATTCATAGATATATTAGAAGGATATAATCCTTCAAACTGGAACAAATCTAATGAAAACATCTTGAAAATAATTGAAGAAGTTCCAAATAAAATCCAAGTGGTCAAGAGACTCAAAAGAAGAAAAATATACATAAACCACATATTCCGACAAAGAAAATGAATAAGGTGAATCTTGTGAATATACTAATTGATGCATTAGGAAAAAGAATGCCAAAAGCATGCAAACTGCGTAAAGGTTTGGGTATAGCATAGTCAATCCACAAAACCTAATCAGAAAATGTGCTGCATGCAACATTCCGACCCATCCACAGTGTGCTGAGGTAATACAAGATTTGAGAAAAGATACAAGAATTTTTTGTTCAACATGTCTATCATGGATAGACAATGTTATTAAATCAAGATTGAATGTACAAATAGTTGAGGATGAAGAAGAAGAGGAAGAGGAAGAAGAAGAAGAAAAAGAAGAAGAGGAAAACGGAAGAGAAGTAAACAAAAATGAAATGACAGAAAAAAAATAAGGAAAACAAAGAAACAAGATATAAAAGTATGGATGCCAAGAGATACTCATTGATACTACATATGAGGCAATAAAAGCAGCATACCTACGAAGAAATAAATTACGATATGACAACAGAAAAGCAAATCCCGAAGAGGCTCTACCCAGATCTATACAATGACGGGAAAGAGGAAAAAATAGACAAGAAAGACAAAATCTGCAACCTTTTGAAAAGAGGGAATTGCAGATTTGGAGAAAGATGTTACTACAAACATCCTAAGATATGTCAAAACTATGAAATATATGGTAAATGTGCATACTTAGATGGATATGGGGATGATTGCAGAGATCTGCATCCAAAAATATGTAAAAACTAAAAGAAGGAAAGGATGTAAGTTCGACAAAAAATGCAAATATATGCACCCTGTAGCCATGAATCATAATCAAATAAATAACCAACCAAGTAATAAAATCCAAAATAAGAAAGAAACAAATAAAGAGAGAAATCAAGAATATCAGGTAAAAGAGAAAAGCAAACCACCAATGAGATATGCAGAGGTGTCAGCAAAGAATTTCAAAGCATCAGCTCCGAAATTCTACTCAAGAGATAATAACTGTATTTATTATGCAAGAGGATATTTGCAGAAACGGAAGAAAATTGCAGATTCAGACACAAAATGAATAATTATGATGAAGGAAGATCAAATATTATGGAAAAGTTGGATTTTTAATGTCAGAATTTTTCTGGAAATGAAAAAAAGAACAACATACCAGAACAGGAAAGAGACATGGGAAAATCCTTATTACTATCAGTATTAAATGAAGGAGAGAAAACACGCAAACCATCATAGTGATGAATGCGCAGGGTTTAGTTACGAGTAACTCAAAAAGAAAAATAGAGTACTTAGAAGAAACTAACCCAAAATGAAAAGAAAATAGATATAATGAATATAAGTGAAACCTGGTATTCCCAAGAGACTGGGAATGATGATCAAATAAAGGTTCCAAACTTATAGATCAGATAGAAAAAATAGGAATCAAGGGGAACCGCAATATATGGGAAAGACAAAAAACAAGGAAAAATATTATGAGAAAATATAGTAACTCAGAATGTGAACTAATAGCGGTAGAATTTGAATCTGAAAAATTGATGAACATAGTAATATATAGACCTCCTAATACTAAAGAGTTTGACTTAATATTGAAAAATTGGATGATATATGTAGAAATCACAAGGACTGGACTATTCTCCTATCTGGTGACTTCAACTTTCCTTTCGTAGAATGGAAAGAACAAATAGGAGATTGTGGTTGTACTTATACATATAAAAAAGAGAGTAATAGTAGTGCAGAAGATAAGAGGCAATTTGAAAAGCTATTAGATATGCTACTAGAATACAACATTCAACAAATAAATCACCTGCCAACAAGAAAGGAAAATACTTTTAGACCTAGTATTTGTGAACGAGATGAATTATGTTAAAGAAATAATAGTTTATAATGCGAGTATTTCAGACCATAATGTCATAGAATTAACAGTTTCATTCCAAAGCAAGTGTAAAAATAGAGATAAGCAAGAAATGAAAAGTGGGAAGGATATGGAAAATACAACTTCTACAGTAAAAATATAAAATGGTCAGAAATTAATGAAGAATTAAACAAAGATTGGGATAACATTTTCGTAAGTGATGACATAAGGTAAATACGGAGATATTATATAAAATATTGGAGATAATAGTGGAAAAATATATCTACCGAAGAAGAAAAGTAAACATCATTCATGCATACCAAGAGACAGAAGAATCTTGTTCCAGAAAATCAGAAAGTGGAAAAAAAGGTCTTGCAAAAGAAAAAAATGCATGGAAAGTTATAGAACTAAAAGTAAGATAGAAAATGCAGAACAAAAGATTATACAATCAAAAGAAAATGAAAAACGGGACTTGGAAGAAAAAACCCTATTAAATATCAAGCAAACCCCAACTATTATACTCATATGGCGAAGAAGATGAATAAAAGAAGAATAGAAATAGGCCCTCTGAGAATTGAAGGGAGATTAACGAATGAAAAAAAGGAAATTGTCAAACATACTGGCAGAACGATATAAGAGAGAATTCACCCCTAGAATAGATAAGAAGATAATGATATAGAAGTAAGGGATGAAATAGTGAATATTTAGCTGACATAGATATTAATGAAGCTGATATTGTGCAGGCTATTAATGAAATTAAAAATGGAGCTGCTGCAGGGCCTGATGGGAATTCCTGCTATTTTGTTAAAGAAAGTAGTTCATTCTATCGCAAAGCCACTTGCAATATTATTAAGACAAAGTGTAGATACAGGCAAGATATATGATGAGCACAAATTAGCGTATATTACCCCTACTTTCAAAAGTGGATCAAGACTAGAGGCAAGTAATTATAGGCCTGTGAGTCTAACATCACATATAATGAAAGTGTATGAAAGGGTAATGAAGAAAAATATTATGAAAACATTTAATAAAAAATAATTTGTTTAATAAAGGACAACATGGTTTCGTACCCGGAAAAAGTACACAAACCCAACTGTTAGTCCACCGTGAAAACATATTCAAAAATATGAAAAAGCGGAAATGAAACAGATGTGGTTTATTTAGACTTTGCAAAAGCTTTTGATAAAGTAGACCATAATATATTAGCGAAGAAAATTAGAAAACACAATATCGTGGATAAAGTAGGAAGATGGTTTAAAAGAATTTTTACACACAGAAAACAGATAGTTATTGCAAACGACGAGAATCGGAATGAAGCCAAGGTAATATCCGGTGTGCCGCAAGGTACGGTGTTAGCTGCAATACTGTTTGTTATTATGGGATTGAAAGGAACAATAGACCAATAATGTTAAGGATTCGGTAGTGAGTAGTTTCGCAGATGACACAAGAATAAGTAGAGAAATTACTTGTGATGAAGATAGGAAACGCTCTACAAAGAGACCTTAACAAAGTATATGATTGGGCAGAGGTAAATAGGATGGTATTTAACTCTGATAAATTTGAATCAATAATTATGGAGACAGAGAAAGAAAGCTATATGAATATAAGGGACCTAATAATGAGACCATCACAAATAAGGAAGCAGTTAAAGACCTTGGTGTGATGATGAATAGGAACATGTTATGCAATGATCAAATAGCAACTCTGTTGGCAAAATGTAAAGCAAAAATGGGAATGTTGTTACGGCACTTCAAAACAGAAAAGCTGAACACATGATTATGCTTTATAAAACATATGTTCGTAGTCCACTTGAATATTGCAATATGATATGGTACCCACACTATCAAAAGGATATTGCACAAATAGAGAGTGTACAAAGGTCCTTTACAGCTAGAATAGAAGAAGTTAAGGACCTAGACTACTGGGAAAGACTACAATTCTTAAAATTATATAGTCTGGAAAGGAGAAGAGAACGCTACATGATAATTCAGGCATGGAAACAGATAGAAGGAAATAGCAGAAAATATCATGGAACTAAAAATATCAGAAAGAGCAAGCAGAGGTAGATTAATAGTGCCCAAAAATATACCAGGAAAAATAAGGAAAAGCACACAGGACATTAATCCACTACGCACCAGCATCGATAATGCAGCGTCTTATTCAATGCGTTGCCAGCTCATCTGAGGAATATATCTGGAGTGAGCGTAGATGTGTTTAAGAATAAGCTCGACAAATATCTAAACTGCATCCCAGACCATCCAAGATTGGAAGATGCAAAATATACCGGAAGATGTACTAGCAACTCTCTGGTAGACATTAGAGGTGCCTCACACTGAGGGACCTGGGGCAACCCGAACAAGATGTAAGGTCTGTAAGGTAAAATTTTTTGTGAAAATATTTTTTTAGACAAAAAATCTTTTTCATTAAAAAAATTTTTGTGTGAAAGCAAAAAATTTCTCTCTCTCTCTCTCTCTCTCTCTCTCTCTCTCTCTCTCTCTCTCTCTCTCTCCTCTCTCTCTCTCTCCAAAAATTAAATTATTTGTGAAAATATTTTTTTAGACAAAAAATCTTTTTCATTAAAAAATTTTTTTGTGTGAAAGCAAAAAATCTCTCTCTCTCTCTCTCTCTCTCTCTCTCTCTCTCTCTCTCTCTCTCTCTCTCTCTCCAAAAAAAAAAAAAAAAAAAAAAAAAAAATTTTGTGAAAATATTTTTTTAGACAAAAAATCTTTTTCATTAAAAATTATTTTTGTGTGAAAACAAAAAATCTCCTCTCTCTCTCTCTCTCTCTCTCTCTCTCTCTCTCTCTCTCTCTCTCTCTCTCTCTCTCTCTCCATCATTACTTCCCCTTACGTCTCCCAACTTCCTTAGTCTTTATGAATGCAGGGCAAAAGTTCCCAAATTTCAGGAACCCCGAAGTTCCCAATTCCTAATTCTCGGTTCCTAATTTTGGGGGTGAACTCGGCAGTACCTACCTACCTCCGGCCTGAGAGAGAGAGAGAGAGAGAGAGAGAGAGAGAGAGAGAGAGAGAGAGAGAGATTATGGAAAAGATGTTTTGTTTAAAAGAGAAAGATATTTTCAGTTTTTTTTTTTTTTTTTTTTTTTTGAGAGAGAGAGAGAGAGAGAGAGAGAGAGAGAGAGAGAAAGAGAGAGAGTGTGTTTATGAAAAAGATGTTTTGTTTAAAAAAAGAAAGATATTTTCACATTTTCATTTTGAGAGAGAGAGAGAGAGAGAGAGAGAGAGAGAGAGAGAGAGAGAGTTTATGAAAAAGATGTTTTGTCTAAAAAAAGAAAGATATTTTCACATTTTCATTTTGAGAGAGAGAGAGAGAGAGAGACCTTACAGACCTTACAGACCTTACAGTTCGTTCGGGTTGCCCCAGGTCCCTCAGTGTGAGGCGCCTCTAATGTCTACCAGAGAGTTGCTAGTACATCTTCCGGTATATTTTGCATCTTCCAATCTTGGATGGTCTGGGATGCAGTTTAGATATTTGTCGAGCTTATTCTTAAACACATCTACGCTCACTCCTGATATATTCCTCAGATGAGCTGGCAACGCATTGAATAGACGCTGCATCATCATGCTGGTGCGTAGTGGATTAATGTCCTGCAGGTACTTACCCTAATTTTTCCTGGTATAGTTTTGGGCACTATTAATCTACCTCTGCTTGCTCTTTCTGATATTTTTAGTTCCATGATATTTTTCTGTTATTCCTTCTATCTGTTTCCATGCCTGAATTATCATGTAGCGTTCTCCTTCCTCCTTTCTAGACTATATAATTTTAAGGATTGTAGTCTTTCCCAGTAGTCTAGGTCCTTAACTTCTTCTATTCTAGCTGTAAAGGACCTTTGTACACTCTCTATTTGTGCAATATCCTTTTGATAGTGTGGGTACCATATCATATTGCAATATTCAAGTGGACTACGAACATATGTTTTATAAAGCATAATTCATGTGGTTTTTCAGCTTTTTGCTTGTTTTGAAGTGCCGTAACAACATTCCATTTTTGCTTTACATTTTGCCAACAGAATGGCTATTTGATCATTGCATAACATGTTCCTATTCATCATCACACCAAGGTCTTTAACTGCTTCCTTATTTGTGATTGTCTCCATTATTAGGGTACCCCCCTATATGCCCATATAGCTTTCCTTCTCTGTCTCCATAATTTATTGATTCAAATTTATCAGAGTTAAATACCATCCTATTTACCTCTGCCCAATCATATACTTTGTTAAGGTCTCTTTGTAGAGCGTTCCTATCTTCATCACAAGTAATTTCTCTACTTATTCTTGTGTCATCAGCGAAACTACTCACTACCGAATCCTTAACATTACTGTCTATGTCTTCAATCATAATAACAAACAATATTGCAGCTAACACCGTACCTTGCGGCACACCGGATATTACCTTGGTTTCATCCGATTTCTCATCGTTTGCAATAACTATCTGTTTTCTGTTGTGTAAAAATTCTTTTAACCATCTTCCTACTTTATCTACGATATTGTGTTTTCTAATTTTCTTTGCTAATATATTATGGTCTACTTTGTCAAAAGCTTTTGCAAAGTCTAGATAGACCACATCTGTTTCATTTCCGCTTTTCATATTTTTGAATATGTTCTCACGGTGGACTAACAGTTGGGTTTGTGTACTTTTTCCGGGTACGATCCGTGTTGTCCTATATTAAACAAATTATTTTTTATTAAATGTTTCATAATATTTTTCTTCCTTACCCTTTCATACACTTTCATATTATGTGATGTTAGACTCACAGGCCTATAATTACTTGCCTCTAGTCTTGATCCACTTTTGAAAGTAGGGGTGATATATGCTAATTTGTGCTCATCATAAATCTTGCCTGTATCTACACTTTGTCTTAATAATATTGCAAGTGGCTTTGCGATAGAATGAACTACTTTCTTTAACAAAATAGCAGAGGGACTCCATCCGGCCCTGCAGCAGCTCCATTTTTAATTTCATTAATTGCCTGCACAATATCAGCTTCATTAATTTCTATGTCAGCTAAATATATTCACTATTTTCGTCCCTTACTTCTATGTCATTATCTTCATTATCTATTCTAGGGGTGAATTCTCTTCTTATACGTTCTGCCAGTATTGTTGCAAATTTCCTTTTTTTCATTCGTTTAATCTCCTTCAATTCTCAGAGGGCCTATTTCTATTCTTCTTTTATTCATCTTCTTCGCATATGAGTATAATAGTTTGGGGTTTTGCTTGATATTTAATAGGGTTTTTTCTTCCAAGTCCCGTTTTTCATTTTCTTTTGATTGTATAATCTTTTGTTCTGCATTTTCTATCTTACTTTTTAGTTTCTATAACTTTCCATGCATTTTGTTTTTTTCTTTTGCAAGACCTTTTTTCCACTTTCTGATTTTCTGGAACAAGATCCTTCTGTCTCTTGGTATGCATGAATGATGTTTACTTTTCTTCTTCGGTATATATTTTATCCACTATTTTCTCCAATAATTTTTTATATAATATCTCCGTATTTACCCTTATGTCATCACTTACGAAAATGTTATCCCAATCTTTGTTTAATTCTTCATTAATTTCTGACCATTTTATATTTTTACTGTAGAAGTTGTATTTTCCATATCCTTCCCACTTTTTCATTTCTTGCTTATCTCTTTATTTTTCACTTGCTTTGGAATGTACTGGTTAATTCTATGACATTATGATCTGAAATACTCGCTTATTATAAACTATTATTTCTTTAACATCAATTCATCTCGTTCACAAATACTAGGTCTAAAGTATTTTCCTTTCTTGTTGGCAGGTGATTTATTTGTTGAATGTTGTATTCTAGTAGCATATCTAATAGCTTTTCAAATTGCCTCTTATCTTCTGCACTACTATTACTCTCTTTTTTATATGTATAAGTACAACCACGATCTCCTTTTCGTTCTTTCCATTCTACGAAAGGAAAGTTGAAGTCACCAGATAGGAGAATAGTCCCAGTCCTTGTGATTTCTACATATATCATCCATTTTTCAATTATTAAGTCAAACTCTTTAGTATTAGGAGGTCTAATATTACTATGTTCATCAATTTTTCAGATTCAAATTCTACCGCTATTAGTTCACATTCTGAGTTACTATATTTCTCATATATTTTTCCTTGTTTTTTGTCTTTCCCATATATTGCGGTTCCCCCTTGATTCCTATTTTTTCTATCTGATCTATAAGTTTGGAACCCTTTTATTTGATCATCATTCACAGTCTCTTGGGAATACCAGGTTTCACTTATATTCATTATATCTATTTTCTTTCATTTTGGGTTAGTTTCTTCTAAGTACTCTATTTTTCTTTTTGAGTTACTCGTAACTAAACCCTGCGCATTCATCACTATGATGGTTTGCATGTTTTCTCCTTCATTTAATATTGGTAGTAATAAGGATTTTCCCATGTCTCTTTCCTGTTCTGGTATGTTGTTCTTTATTTCATTTCCAGAAATTCTGACATTAAAAAATCCAACTTTTCCATAATATTTGATCTTCCTTCATCATAATTATTCATTTTGTGTCTGAATCTGCAATTTTCTCCGTTTCTGCAATATCCTCTTGCATAATAAATACAGTTATTATCTCTTGAGTAGAATTTCGGAGCTGATGCTTTGAAATTTTTTGCTGACACCTCTGCATATCTCATTGGTGGTTTGCTTTTCTCTTTTACCTGATATTCTTGATTTCTCTCTTTATTTGTTTCTTTCTTATTTTGGATTTTATTACTTGGTTGGTTATTTATTTGATTATGATTCATGGCTACATGGTGCATATATTTGCATTTTTGTCGAATTTACATCCTTTTCCTTCTTTAGGTTTTTACATATTTTTGGATGCAGATCTCTGCAATCATCCCCATAGCCATCTAAGTATGCACATTTACATATATTTCATAGTTTTGACATACCTTAGGAATGTTTGTAGTAACATCTTTCTCCAAATCTGCAATTCCCTCTTTTCAAAAGGTTGCAGATTTTGTTCTTTTCTTGTCTATTTTTTCCTCTTTCCCGTCATTGTGTAGATCTGGGTAGAGCCTCTTCGGGATTTGCTTTTCTGTTGTCATATCGTAATTTATTTCTTCGTAGGTATGCTGCTTTATTGCCTCATATGTAGTATCAATGAGTATCTCTGCATCCATACTTTTATCTTGTTCTTTGTTTTCCTTATTTTTTCTGTCATT
Organism: Macrobrachium nipponense; assembly: GCF_015104395.2. NCBI lineage: Eukaryota > Metazoa > Arthropoda > Malacostraca > Decapoda > Palaemonidae > Macrobrachium > Macrobrachium nipponense. The sequence goes on from NC_061097.1 coordinate 34,023,622, forward strand.
TCATTGTTTGTTTTTTTACTTCTCTTCCGTTTTCCTCTTCTTCTTTTCTTCTTCTTCTTCTTCTCTTTCTTATTCTTCATCCTCAACTATTTGTACATTCAATCTTGATTTAATAACATTGTCTATCCATGATAGACATGTTGAACAAAAAATTCTTGTATCTTTTCTCAAATCTTGCATTACCTCAGCACACTGTGGATGGGTCGGAATGTTGCATGCAGCACATTTTCTGATTAGGTTTTGTGGATTGACTATGCTATACAAACCTTACACAGTTTTTGCATGCTTTTGGCATTCTTTTTCCTAATGCATCAATTAGGATATTCACAAGATTCACCTTATTCATTTTCTTGTCGGAATATGTTGGTTTATGTATATTTTCTTTATGAGTCTCTTGACCACTTGGATTTTATTTGGAACTTCTTCAATTATTTTCAAGATGTTTTCATTAGATTTGTTCCAGTTTGAAGGATTATATCCTTCTAATATATCTATGAATGC
>NC_061097.1:34026622-34031622 GCF_015104395.2 Macrobrachium nipponense
GGAGCGATGCGTTTACATCTTTTGTGACGTTTGGGGGGGGGGGGTGTCTATTAGGCGTGGGCGTTTGGTTTGGCGTTTCATTTTTAAATGTATATATACATATATCTAGAGAGAGAGAGAGAGAGAGAGAGAGAGAGAGAGAGAAATTAAAGGTAATGAAAGTCTTCTCATGAAATCTATATGTAAGCTCTTAGGACTCTCCGCTCTCTATCATATATATATATATATTTTGAAAGTCGTAGACAGTACAAATAATAAAACATTAGAATAAGAAATTCTGGGAGACAAGACGTTTGCCAGGATTATTATTGTTTTGCCAGAAATTTACCCGTACTTTGTATGTATTTATGTACGTATGTATGTATAAAAATATATAAGTATGTGCATATGTATGAATTTTTGTTTGTACGTATTCATTTAATACATTAGTGGTTATGTATGTATCTATTTATGTGTATGCTTACGTATGTATGTATGTATGTATGTATCTATGATAAATAAGGTTTTGGACATAACCATGAAAAATTATGTTTTGTACATAGCTTTCGAAATAATGTTTTGAACATGGGTAGGAATATAATATTTTTAGCGTAGCTATGAAAAGAAATGCTTTCCAAATACCTATCATGCTTTGAACATTGCTATGAAAAATAGTGTTTTTAACATAGTTATGAAAAATAGTGTTTTCAACATAGCACCGAAAAATAATGTCCTGAACGCAGATATGAAAAATAATGTCTTGAACATAGGTATGAATATAATGTTATGAACATAGCTATGAATATAATGTTTTGAACATAGCTATGAAAAAAACTGAAAATGGCCGTGGAAATAATGTTTTCAGCATAGCCATTGCGAATAATGTCCTGAACATAGCTATGAAAAAAGTAATGTTTTGAAATTAGGTATCATAGTAATGTCTTGAACAAAGCTATGGATATAATGTTTCCAACATAGCATATTTCCACACACTGATATGGTGCCCAGAGCATACACCCTCCTCATACACTGAACTGAGACCCTAATTATATACACAACACCTGCTTGTATAGACCCAGGACACTCGCCCGGTAAACATGTCGACTTCTGAGCCAAAATAAGAAAAAGATTAAAACCGCATAAAAAAATTATTAAAAAAGTTATGGATTTTACATCCGGAGGCGAATATTGGATAACGTATTTGGTGACACGTATAGATCTGAAGGTCAGATGTCCGATGGACAAGTCAATAAAAAGTTACAAACAACGTTAGTAGAGAGAGAGAGAGAGAGAGAGAGAGAGAGAGAGAGAGAGAGAGAGAGACCTTACTTACAGACCTTACATCTTGTTCGGGTTGCCCCAGGTCCCTCAGTGTGAGGCACCTCTAATGTCTACCAGAGAGTTGCTAGTACATCTTCCGGTATATTTTGCATCTTCCAATCTTGGATGGTCTGGGATGCAGTTTAGATATTTGTCGAGCTTATTCTTAAACACATCTACGCTCACTCCTGATATATTCCTCAGATGAGCTGGCAACGCATTGAATAGACGCTGCATTATCGATGCTGGTGCGTAGTGGATTAATGTCCTGTGTGCTTTCCTTATTTTTCCTGGTATAGTTTTGGGCACTATTAATCTACCTCTGCTTGCTCTTTCTGATATTTTTAGTTCCATGATATTTTCTGCTATTCCTTCTATCTGTTTCCATGCCTGAATTATCATGTAGCGTTTCTCTTTCTCCTTTCTAGACTATATAATTTTAAGAATGTAGTCTTTCCCAGTAGTCTAGGTCCTTAACTTCTTCTATTCTAGCTGTAAAGGACCTTTGTACACTCTCTATTTGTGCAATATCCTTTTGATATTGTGGGTACCATATCATATTGCAATATTCAAGTGGACTACGAACATATGTTTTATAAAGCATAATCATGTGTTCAAGCTTTTCTTGTTTTTGAAGTGCCGTAACAACATTCCCATTTTTGCTTTTACATTTTGCCAACAGAGTTGCTATTTGATCATTGCATAACATGTTCCTATTCATCATCACACAAGGTCTTTAACCGCTTCCTATTTGTGATGGTCTCCATATTAGGTCCCTTATATGCATATAGCTTTCTTTCTCTGTCTCCATAATTTATTGATTCAAATTTATCAGAGTTAAATACCATCCTATTTACCTCTGCCCAATCATATACTTTGTTAAGGTCTCTTTGTAGAGCGTTCCTATCTTCATCACAAGTAATTTCTCTACTTATTCTTGTGTCATCTGCGAAACTACTCACTACCGAATCCTTCACATTATTGTCTAGTCTTCAATTCATAATAACAAACAGTATTGCAGCTAACACCGTACCTTGCGGCACACCGGATATTACCTTGACTTCATCCGATTTCTGTCGTTTGCAATAACTATCTGTTTTCTTTTGTTGTGTAAAAATTCTTTTAACCATCTTCCTACTTTATCCACGATATTGTGTTTTCTAATTTTCTTCGCTAATATATTATGGTCTACTTTATCAAAAGCTTTTGCAAAGTCTAAATAAACCACATCTGTTTCATTTCCGCTTTTCATATTTTTGAATATGTTCTCACGGTGGACTAACAGTTGGGTTTGTGTACTTTTTCCGGGTACGAAACCATGTTGTCCTTTATTAAACAAATTATTTTTTATTAAATGTTTCATAATATTTTTCTTCATTACCCTTTCATACACTTTCATAATATGTGATGTTAGACTCACAGGCCTATAATTACTTGCCTCTAGTCTTGATCCACTTTTGAAAGTAGGGGTAATATATGCTAATTTGTGCTCATCATAAATCTTGCCTGTATCTACACTTTGTCTTATAGAGAGAGAGAGAGAGAGAGAGAGAGAGTATTATTGTGGAAACTATGAAAACGATTAATAAATGAATGAGTAATATTTTATGTAAAAAGTAGAGAGAGAGAGAGAGAGAGAGAGAGAGAGAGAGAGAGAGAGAGAGCATTATGGTGAAAACTTTATAAGTAGGAAAAAAATAATAAGTAATTAATAAGTAATAATTTATGTAAAATGTTGATAGAATATTTTGAGAGAGAGAGAGAGAGAGAGAGAGAGAGAGAGAGAGAGAGAGAGAGAGAGAGAGAGAGAGCATTATTATGAAAACTATGAAAACGATTAGTATAACAATGAGTATATAATATTTTATGTAAAAAGTTGATGGAATATTTTAGAGAGAGAGAGAGAGAGAGAGAGAGAGAGAGAGAGAGAGAGAGAGAGAGAGAGAGAGAGCATTATTATGAAAACTCTATGGAAACGATTAGTATAACAATGAGTATATAATATTTATGTAAAAAGTTGATGGAATATTTTGAGAGAGAGAGAGAGAGAGAGAGAGAGAGAGAGAGAGAGAGAGAGAGAGAGAGAGAGAGAGATTGTCTTTAATTTGACATTCCAGTAGAAAATAATTTTGTTTTTGTTAATCTCGAACCGTGCCGTTGATCATAATATTGACGCAAGTAATGCCGACAGTGCACCTCTTGTGGTGCACTATAGGCATAACTTGAAAGGTTCTTTTCAGCGTCCATCTCACGGCCCCTAGCTATAACCCCTTTCAATTCTTTTACTGTACTTCCATTGATAGTCTCTCTTTCATCTCACTTTCCACAATTTCTTAACAATCATTGCATAGTGCAACAGCGAAAGGTTCTCCTCCTCCTGTTACACCTATCAGACCTCATAGGTCCCAGCGCTTGGCCTTCTGCCTAAATGGTGTTTTCTATTCTTTATTGTCCCAGTCCTCAGATCTCCCAGCGTCTGTTCTAATTGACGTCGGTCATTGAAGAATTCCTTGGCTGACATTAGACGTCACGGCATTGTGTCATTGATTATCGGTAATCCTAAAGAAGGAAGACTTCCTGGGGGTCCTTGAGAATGTCAGTGGGGGGAAGGGGAGGAGAGGGAGGAAAAATAATGTTGGTTTACGCGTCCGTTGACAGATTGCCCAGAAATGAAGGATTCGAGATATTTATAAAAAAGTTCGTGAAAATATTCATTTTTTTAAAGGTTTAGATCTTGTGATAAAGAGTTATTTTTTTTCCGGTAAGATTTGATAAGAAGAGGAAGATATTGTTGATATAGAATGCCAAGAAGAAGAAGAAGAAGAAGAAAGAGAAACTGTGTCCATAAAGAAGAAAGATAATTAGAGAATTAGGACTGGCTAGAAGAGGAATGATGAATAATGAGAAGAAATTCACAATGACGAAGATTAATGGAGAGTATTCTTATAGACATATATAAGAATTAGGAAAGAGGAAGAATGAAGGTAATATTCAGGTATAAGAGGAATTAAGACTTAGTGGATGAAGAAGTAATAACGAAACTGAAAAAAATAAATAGAAAAAACTCATGTGTTTTGTTGTAGAACTACGATCGCGTGAAACTGAAAAATGAATGTATATTATTATTATTTTTTTTTTCTTGCTCTATTACAGTCCTCCAATTCGACTGGGTGGTATTTATAGTGTGGGGTTCCGGGTTGCATCCTGCCTCCTTAGGAGTCCATCACTTTTCTTACTATGTGCGCCGTTTCTAGGATCACACTCTTCTGCATGAGTCCTGGAGCTACTTCAGCCTCTAGTTTTTCTAGATTCCTTTTCAGGGATCTTGGGATCGTGCCTAGTGCTCCTATGATTATGGGTACGATTTCCACTGGCATATCCCATATCCTTCTTATTTCTATTTTCAGATCTTGATGCTTATCCATTTTTTCCCTTTCTTTCTCTTCAGCTCTGGTGTCCCATGGTATTGCGACATCAATGAGTGATACTTTCTTCTTGACTTTGTCAATCAACGTCACGTCTGGTCTGTTTGCACGTATCACCCTATCCGTTCTGATACCATAGTCCCAGAGGATCTTTGCCTGATCGTTTTCTATCACTCCCTCTGGTTGGTGCTCGTACCACTTATTACTGCAAGGTAGCTGATGTTTCTTGCACAGGCTCCAGTGGAGGGCTTTTGCCACTGAATCATGCCTCTTTTT
>NC_061097.1:34036622-34056622 GCF_015104395.2 Macrobrachium nipponense
TATTAAAGGACATTTGTAGCTCGAATGATTTATATGAATCACGGTGATGTGATAAATATTCATATATATATATATATAACCAATAACACAGTGTAAACAACATATACGAAATTTTGAGGGGTTGTGGGGGCCACCGTCCCCCCCAACCGCCCCCTTCCTCTAATTCACGACATTTGCCGGAGAACTTTGCAACGAGGAAGGAAATGCAAAGTTCAAGGAGAGCCATTTGGAGGATGAATTGAATTCAACTTTTGGTTTCGCTCATAATTCAGGCTGAGAGAATGTGTCTTCCTGAATTCAATATTTTGCATTTATTTTTTGTTAGTGTTTGTATTTTGAATTCACCTTCTTGATTCGCCTATAATTCAGGCTGAGAGAATGTGTCTTCCTGAATTCAATATTTTGCATTTATTTTTTGCTAGTGTTTGTATTTTGAATTCACCCTTTTGAATTCGCCCGTAAATCAGACTGCGAGGAACTCGTTCTAAATTCAGTATTTTTTGTGTTGCGTGTATGCAGAATTTTGTTTTTGAATTCACTTTGTGTTTGAATTCATTGACGAGGAGAATGATGTTGACTCCCTTCTATTCTGATATTTTCCTTTTGAATTCACTTTGTGTTGAAAAATCTTTTTTCTGGGAGAATGATATAAAGAGTTGAATATCTTCTATTCTGAAGTCAGGCAGTGAAGTTAGCCTTTGAATTCTATTTGAATTTATAACTTGACCCTTTGAATTCATCTTCGAATTTGAGGACGAGACCTGCAGTGGAAATTCTCATACACCAGCCGATCACAGTGGAGGTTTCTAACATTGAATTCATTTGAATTCAGAGCTCGATCTACTTAAAACCTCGTACATCATCAGCCAGGCACATTGGAGGTTCCTGCGATTGAATTCATTTCAATTCACCTTTTGAAAATTTTTGAGTGAAGAGGAGATTCCGAAAGCCTTGACATTTGAGTTTGGAAATGAAGAAGCATTAATAAGCAATTAACTCTTTCAATTGCGCCCCCCCCCCTCCCCCATTATTTAGCAATGGCGGTAACACACGTCATATAAATCAAAGAAATGTGTTTATACGACCTTGCACGACAGCAGTCGCCGACGATGTACACGACTGAACACGACGGTCGACGAAATACCAGACTGAGCAAGCAAGCAAAAAAAATAAAAAATAAAAAAAAGTTAAAAAAAGGCAATTATTTAGGATTACGCTTTGAAGACATTTCCAAAACCTCCCCCCTGCAGCCACCACCCCCCTCCTCCCCCTCCGCTCAATCCCCTGGTTCCCCCACCCCCAAAAAGATGACGTCACCTAACAAAGGCCGCTTTTTTCGTTTCGGTCAAGGTCCCCCGATATAGCGGACGGTCGTCCTTGAGTCCGGATAAACGGGGTCGACTAGTCATTGTTGCGAGTCATTATTCACTCATTCATATTTCGTTTATTGTCAGTTTCTTATTTATTTATGAAACTGAGTTGTTTATATATTCATTCAAATTGTGCATTTTTGCACATTTAATTAACTTACTGGATCTTCGCTAAGGCACCTTGTTTAATTCAAAAGTTTTCATTCCCCTTCTACCTTCTGCAGGAGTGAGACGCCCTTTGGGAATAATTCATTTTTTTTAACAATGATTCCCCCAGATTCAAACGTTGCCCACCTTCGAGAAATAACTCCATACCCCCCCCCCCCCGTGCCCCCCAACCCACATTCTACCTCACCCTACTCCTGCAGGAGTGAGACGCCTTTGGGAAATTCACTGATCCGTATATACATATTTAGTCATTTTTTTACTTTCATTTCCAAACAAATCCCTCCTGGCCCGCCTCTGAGGAATAACCCCCCCCCACCTTTAGTCCAACTCCCCCTCCTCCCCACCCCCTCCCTTCTGCAGGAGTGAGTCGCCCATAAACCGACGGCGTTCAGTTCCTCCGGGTTCGCCTCCCGTAGTCTGGGCGAAAAGGACCCTCACATATTTCGGCAGCTTTTATTGGCCCGGGACGCTTCCTGTGATCTGATTTCCCAAGGTTTTATGGACCTTCACTTCCGCTGGCAGGGGGTGGCTTGTGGGTGGGGTGGGGTGGGGAGGTGGGTGTATTTGTGCTCCGTGCAAGTGCGCGCGCGCGCCTGCATGATTCGGGACGAATGCACGAACGTACGCTGACACGTAAACGTGTATGCGCATGCACACACAGGTATAGTAAACATAGGAATTTGTTATTTTCTTGCTTGCAGAATATACAGATTATTATTATCATTATTATTATTATTATTATTATTATTATTATTATTATTAATATTATTATATTGGTTAAAAAAGCCACAATGATGTAAGTGTTGTAAATATATATTTATTTAAAATAGATATACAGCGTTGTATATATATATATATATATATATATATATATATATATATATATATATATATATATATATATATATATATATGTATATATATATATATATATATATATATATATATATATATATATATATCTATATCATATATATATATATATTAATGTGTGTGTGTAGATTTACACTTATATCAGTGTGAATTTTTGTACACCATTTTATTGACGTGATTTTTATATTATATTATTATTATTGTTATTATATACACAAAATCAATAAAATGAGAGAAATAATATTCAAGAGAATTTCTTTTCCAAATGTTCTACTTCAGAATAAGAAATTCCTCTTCTGTCCCTTGGATATCTTGGATATCGTAGCCCCAGTGGTTGAACTTTTTGTATATTAAAAATGGAATTTTCATTATTCTTTTTAATGTTACCTTTATATCGAGTTTGATCATTCATAATTATTCATTGTCTTTCAAACGTACAATATACCAAATGCCTTCATTTGTTTGATAGTATATACCCTATATATATGTGTGTGTGTGTGTGTTATATATATATATATATATATATTATATATATATATATATAATATACTATATATATAGATATATATATATATATATATATACATATATACTATATTATATATATATATATATTATATATATATATATATATATATAGATATATATATATATATATATATATATATGTATATATGTTTTATATAAATAACTTTTTTTATTTATTGTAGTATTCACTTCATGAAATATTTCGACCAGTATAAAAGCAATCAGCGTCAACCGACGTCTCTCTCTCTCTCTCTCTCTCTCTCTCTCTCTCTCTCTCTCTCTCTCTCTTCACCTACATACACTAATCCGTTGACATCAGGCCACGTCTTTCTGACTCTGGGATACGTAATCATCATGATCTTCACTATACTGTAACTTACGTGCATAGTGTTGCATGTGCTATTTTTGTTGTAGAACCCTATAAAAATTGAAAAGGGAAATGATACAGAAACAGATGTTATAGTTGTAGGTTCCAGTTTCTTGAGTGAATTAGAATGGAGATTGTCTTGTCTGAATGTCTCAGGAAAGAGGCTTGGAAAGTATGTTTGGATGAAGAAGAGGTGTCACCTCGTGAGAAAAAACAGTGTCACCTAAGAAGAGGTGTCAGAGGTGACAGGTGTCATATGAATTTAGTGTTACAACGCCAGAAATATGACTTAGAATGCCTGGGAGAGTAGTTGGTGGCAGTATTTGTATTGAGGTAACGTGATAGATAGCTGAAGGATTAATAAGGGATAAGACCTAGAAAATGTTCAAGACATAATCGCTGGATATTCAACGTAAAAGGGCGGAAATATGTTGAGAGGGGAGAGTGTCTGGTTAGGTATAACAGTGTCTGGGCTGACTGGGCACTGTGGAGGGAAAGACCAGAAAACAGCGAGAGGTAGAAAGTCTTTGTTAGGTGAGAAAGTTGAACTTGAATGCGAGCAGGCATAATTAGTTCATGAAGGTAGATGGTAGAAGGAGAAAAATGAGCAAGGTGTAAACAAAAGATATTATTTTTTTAGGGAAGGTGTTGAGCCAATTCTCATTTATGGAAGTGATGTGTGCATTCCGAATGTTTTGAGATGAATAAGGAATAAGGATCGAAATAGGGAGAAGTAAGTAGATAGACAGAATTGGTGAAAAGGTCACAGGGTATTCCAATGTGGTCTGGTCAGCTGGGAAGAATAGAGAGAGAGAGAGAGAGGAGAGAGAGATGATGAGAGAGAGAGAAGAGAGAGAGAGAGAGAGAGAGAGTAGTAAGATGGTGGAGAGAGAGTGCCTGATATCTTGGTTTTTCTGAAGTCATCCCTTGTTGTTGTTGAAAATATTGCTTGTATGCAATAGATGAGTTTAATTTCATGCATGAATATCGTTTGCACTATATATATATATATATATATATATATATATATATATATATATATATATATATGTGTGTGTGTGTGTGTGTGTGTGTGTGTGTGTGTGTGTGTGTGAAAGCCAGCAAAACTATTCCTCCTAATAAGCTCACCTGCTTTTCAGACATAATGTTGCTCACCTGTAAAGAGCGAAAACACGAATTAATATCGGAAATTATTTGTGATTTGAAAAAAGATAATTTAATGCAGCCTAAGTGGCCCTATAAATGGAGGATGTTAATTGGTGTTGTGTTACGTCCCTGGTTGATATCATTAGTCATTTTGGTGTTAATTTCTTGTTGATGTTATTAATAATTTTTTTTTAAATTTTAGTTGTAATTATTATTGATAGTGGTAGTATTCTTATTGAAGTAATACGGCTCCTAAGATAATAATAATAATAATAATAATAATAATAATTAATATAATAATAATAATAATAATAATAATAATAATAATAATAATGATAATAAAATTATTTTTGTATTTAAATTATTCCTATTGAGTTAATACTGCTTTTATAATAATAATAATAATAATAATAATAATAATAATAATAAATAACATTATTTTTGTCATTAAAATTGTTCTTATCAAGTTGATACAGCTCCTATAGTAATAATAATAGCGCATTGTTTTTGTCATTATAATAATTTTTATTGATGATAAAACTACTCTTATAAGAATGATAATAATAGCGAATAAATAACATTATTACATCCGTTATTGGTGTCATTCACTGCCCCTGAATTTTTTTTTTATTGTGGCAGTGCCAAAACTAGTGTACCCAAAGTGCCAATTTCGGTGGCACCGTCATCAACAGGGACATTCCGAAAATGAATGGGCATTTGTCCCCCTTCTTTCAATAATTGACTCCAGAGTCAATTTTGTAACTCGGGATTGTACACGCCATTAGCTCTTGTAGCTCCTGCTTCTGGTTCTGCTATTTGCTACTGAGAGTCCTGTTTTATCATTCTTTTTTATTTGTTTTGTTTTGTTTCTTTTATATCATTAATGTTTTGATGTATTCCCTACATATACTCTGTTTTTTTTCATCTGTCCATCCGCCTGTGGTGTTTTCGTATGGTAACACTGCGTCCTGGGCTTTAGATAGTTACTCTATGTGTAAGTTTTAGGTAAATAAAAGGATATCTGGGTGTACATTTGCAACTGAAAAGTGTTTTAAGATTTACTGTATGCGAATTACACCGTTAATATTCGAAATAGGACATTGTTATTAATGTTGAATGTAAGCTGAATGTAACTATCTAAAGCCCGGGACGCAGTGTTACCATACGCAAACACCACAGGCGGATGGACAGATGGAAAAAAACCGAGTATAGTATCCTTCCTCCTACTTGCTACTTAGCCCTTGTATCTCTTACTAGGTTGGGGTTCCGCTACCTGCTACTGAAAGTCTTGTCTTTCATCATTTATTAATTTTTTTTGTTTCGTTTATATTACTGATGTTTTAATGTATTTCCCTACCTAGTATCCTTTCTCCTACTTGCTACTTAGCCCTTATATCTCTTACTAGGTTGGGGTTCCGCTACTTGCTACTGAAAGTCTTGTCTTTCATCATTCTTTTTAATTTTTTTTGTTTCTTTTATATTATTGATGTTTTGATGTATTCCCTACCTAGTATCCTTCCTCCTACTTGCTACTTAGCCCTTGTATCTCTTACTAGGTTGGGGTTCCGCTACTTGCTATTGAAAGTCTTGTCTTTCATCATATATTAATTTTTTTTGTTTCGTTTATATTACTGATGTTTTGATGTATTCCCTACTTAGGATCCTACCTCCTACTTGCTACTTAGCTCTTGTATCTCCTACTAGGTTGGGGTTCCGCTACTTGCTACTGAAAGTCCTGTTTTTCATTATTTATTTATTTTTGTTTCGTTTATATTATTGATGTTTTGATGTATTCCCTACTTAGTATCCTTCCTCCTACTTGCTACTTAGCTCTTGTATCTCCTGCTAGGGTCTGGTTTTGCTACTTGCTACTGAAAGTCCTATTTTTTCGTTATTAAAAAATTTTTTTCCTTTGTTTTTTTTATTATATTTATTTTTTAGTGTTGTTGTAATGCCTACTTAGTAGCCTTTCTCCTACTTGCTGCTTAGCTCTTGTATCTCTTACTAGATTCAGGTTCTGCTACTTGCTACTGAAAGTGCTGTTGTTCATTATTTTTTTTATTTCAATTTTTTATTAGTTTCGTTTCTATTGTTGATTTTTACTTCTTTGTTGTATCTCCTACTAGATTCTGGCTGAGCTACTTGGTACCGAAAGTCTGGTTTCTGTTATTTTTTCTGAATTTGTATCTTCTTCTAGATCTTGGTTCTCCTACTTGCTACTGAAAGTCCTGGTTTTTATCTATTTTTTTATTTTTATTTTTGTGTCCTACTAGATTTGGTTCTCCTACTTGCTACTGGAAGTCCTGGTTTTTATCTATGTTTATTTTTTGTGTCCTACTAGATTTGGTTTTCCTACTTGCTACTGGAAGTCCTGATTTTTATCTATTTTTTATTTTTGTGTCCTACTAGATTTGGTTCTCCTACTTGCTACTGGAAGTTCTGGTTTTCATTATTTTTTTCTTCGGATTTTTTTTTTTCGAGGTTCGTGTGTTTTATTGATATTTTGCATGTTGTTATACTGCCTACTTAGTAGCCATTCTCCCACTTGCTATTTATTTCCTTTAACAACTGTTTTTAATGACTATTTAAAAAAATTGTCTCGTTCTTGACTTTACCTTTGGTTATTGCTTTGTAGTTTATTATTTTAATTCCTATTAATACCCATTCTACTACTTGCTACTTGTTTCCCTTAACAAGTCCTTTAAATGACTACTTAACATTTTTTTCTTGTTTTCAACTTTCGTGGATGAATTTTGTGTTTGTTGTTGTAAGGGCTACTTAGTAGCCATTTCGCCACTTGCTACTTTGGGTCTTGAGGCTACCAGCTTCATCCCGAGAAAGAATGATATTGGTAGCCACAGAGTCTCTCTCTCTCTCTCTCTCTCTCTCTCTCTCTCTCTCTCTCTCTCTCCAGGGTACCTCGATTTTTCATTTTAAATTTGGTTAATTTTACCATTTTTTGGGCTGTTTTGTAATCTGAGAAAATCTCTCCTCTCTCTCTCTCTCTCTCTCTCTCTCTCTCTCTCTCTCTCTCTCCATACTCCCGCTTTTTTTTCATTTTAAGTTTTGTTAATTTTACAATTTATTTCTTTCGAAATGTAAAAGTTTTGTTCTTTCTTTCAAGGGGACTATATTGCTTGACATTATCGTTAACATTTTACTTGAATATCATTTGTTTATGACTAGTTTATTTATAAATCATTATTTTCTTGGCATTTTAATTCGTTTATGCCTTGTTTACTTATAATTTTATTTGTTTATTGCTTATTTACTTAGAAAATTAATTCGTGTATATATTATTTATTAGTAAATTTATTCGTTTATGCCTTGTTTACTTATAAATTTAATTTTTGTTCCTTATTTACTTATAAATGATTTAATTTCTTATTTCCTTATAAACTTAATTTTTTGTCTTATTTACTTATAAATGTACAACTGAATCACGAAAGTTTGGAACGTGATAAATGCATAAATAAAGGTATAAGCCACGAAGGAAAGATAAAGAACGGAGTTTCTGCACGATCTTTCGACTCATTTCCGTTACTTAGCAGACAAACTGACTTACATGAGAAATTGAGAGTACAGGCAAGGTCGCTTAAGTGACAGATAGGGATTATAAGGAGATTTGTACCTAGAATCTAATACACTTGGGTACAATTTAAGAAAAAATATAAGTTAAATTTTTTCTTTATTTCCGTATAAATTTAATTTTTGTCTTATTTACTTATAAATTATTTTCTTATTTACTTATAAATCAATTTTTTACTGCTTTCCTTATCAATTTAATCTTTTTTTCCTTATTTTCTTATAATTGCATTTCTTCCTTATTTCCTTATAAATTTATTTTTTTGTCTTATTTACTTATAGATTAATTTTTTGCCTTATTTACTTATAAATTTAAATTTTTCCTTATTTACTTATAGATATAATATTTTTTCCCCATTTAGTTGTAAATTAATTATTTTGCCCTATTCACATATAAATGTCATTTTTGCCTTTTTCGGTTATAAATTTATTTTTTTGCCTTATTTACTTTTACATTTATTTTTTTTCCTTATATCATTATAAATTTAATATTTCTCCCTTATTTACTTATGAAATGCATATTTCTGCCTTATTTCCATATAAATTTCACTTTTTTTGCCCTATTTACTTATAAATTTCAATTTTGCCTTTTTTAGTTATAAATTTTATTTTTTTTGCCTTATTTACTTTTCCGTTTTTTAAAATTGATTAATTATTATTTTTATGTGAGTCATTTTCTCTTCTCATCATGCTCCCATGATCCGTCCGCTCAAACGGACCGAATAACCGCTCCTCTATCGACCGTAATCGACCGTCAATCGACGGCATGCAACGACAATCGACTGCAGAAGGGGGAGTGGTGTTGGGGGGAGGATGGGGTTAGGGGGCCCCCCCAGAAGTACCATTTCGTGACCACGTTATTGATTGTCAATAGCCCCAGGCACCTCTTCTCTCTCTCTCTCTCTCTCTCTCTCTCTCTCTCTCTCTCTCAGTGTTTTGGATAAACCCTATCGATTTTGAGGTTAGGAACCACGGACCACGTGGTTCCTTCTTCGACTCTCGTTTTCAGGCGAATTCTTTGTTTGCTTAAACAATTTAATTCGTTTATGCCTTGTTTACTTATAAATTCAATTCGTTTATGCCTTGTTCACTTTTAACTTCAATTCGTTTACGCCTTGTTTACTTAAAACTTTAATTCGTTTATGCCTTGTTCACTTATAACTTTAATTCGTTTACGCCTTGTTCACTTATAACTTTAATTCGCTTATGCCTTGTTCCCCTATAAATGTAATACGTTTACGGCTTGTTTACTTATAACTCTAATTCCTGTATGCCTTGTTTGCTTAGAAAATTTAATTCGTTCGTGCCTTCTTTGCTAATAAATTTCATATGTTTGCGCCTTATCTATTTCTTTTGTGTCTTGTTTATTTATAAATTTAATTCGTTTACACCTTTTTTATTTGTAAATTTCAATGGTTTATGTCTTGTTTACTTAAAACTTTAATTCGTTTGGGGCTTGCTTTTACTTAACAATTTAATTCGTTTATGCTTTTTTTTTACTTTTATATTTCACTTGTTCACCATCAAAGGCATCGACTAAACTCTGTGACGAGTTCAGTTGTTTACAAGTTAAGGTTTTGTTTACAAGCCAACTTTCTCTTTATAAGTCTGGTTTGTGTTTACAAGTCAAGTTTGTGTTTATAAGTCAAGTTTGTGTTTATAAGTCAAGTTTGTGTTTATAAGTCAAGTTTGTGTTTACAAGTAAAGTTTGTGTTTACAAGTCAACTTTTTGTTCATAAGTCAAGTTTGTGTTTACAAGTAAGTTTATGTTTACAAGTCAAGTTTGTGTTTATAAGTCAAGTTTGTGTTTACAAGTCAAGTTTGTGTTTACAAGTCAACTTTTTGTTTATAAGTCAAGTTTGTGTTTACAAGTCAACTTTTCGTTTATAAGTCAAGTTTGTGTTTACAAGTCAACTTTTCGTTTAAAAGTTAACTTTTCTGTTGACAAGTCAATTTTTTTCCATTTTTCACAAATCAACTCTTTTTAAAAGTCAACTTTTTGTTTACGAATCATCATATCTTTATTTCCCTTGAAATTGATACGGTTTAATTTGTGAAATTGGTACGTGTAACCTGTCTCGTCAGAATTCACGACTTTAGAGGTCATTTCCCACCTGATTCGTTTTTATAACGTCTTGCATTTGTAGGTAGCTGCTCCTTTGAATATAAATAAATTCTCATGATGTTTCTTTCATTTGTAGGTAATTGTATCTGTAAATATAGAAATATATTTGTTTTTGGAATATTCTTTAACTAAAGAAATGACAGCTCAATTTCACATAGATATTTGTTTTCTCAAAGATGAGAATTTTTCTGAAGTTATCATCCGTATATATATGTGGTAATTTTGAAGCCGGAAAGAAGACAGATTAAGTTAACAAAAGAACTTTGATAAAACCAGTTGTAATATGAGGGGAGATTCATATAATATATATATATATATATATATATATATATATATATATATATATATAGAGAGAGAGAGAGAGAGAGAGAAGAGAGAGAGAGAGAGAGAGACGAGAGAGAGAGAGAGAGAGACTCTCTCTCCCGTCGCTGGCATTCGAAATACACCTCACATAAGCAAGGCCGGAATCATATTAAGGAATAAGTAAGAACCGTGCGGTTCCATATGTCCCAGTCAGTGGTGGGCGGGATCCCGAAAGGGAAGTGTGTTGCACCTTTAGAGTTTATGGATTGACACCGACACCGCAATGTTGACTTTCCTTATAGTACACAGGTTTACAAGCATGTAGGGGGAGGGGGAGGGGGTGAATGGCCCCGAATTGTGGAGTCTGTTACCCGTACAGGCCAGGTTCATGGGATAATGGAGACTGCGGGGAGGGGGAGGGTTGGGGAAAGGGAAGCCTTGTAAGACTAAATACATTTCGCGAAGCATAAACACAAGGAAATGTATCAGAATATATTGTTGACAGCTAATGTATTTTCCAATAGAAGTGGAAATGTTTTTAGTGATATATATTTACATCTCTCTCTCTCTCTGTCTCTCTCTCTCTCTCTCTCTCTCTCTCTCTCTCTCTCTCATATATATATATATATATAATATATATATATATATATATATATATATGAGAGAGAGAGATGTATATATATATATATATATATATATATATATATATATATATATATATATATCACAGGGTATAAAATCTCGTTCAATGTAACAGTTTAGAAAAAAAAACACATGCACAATGTTGAATGTGACATTACGTATCAAACGGTTTGATAGGATGCGACGAGAGAGAGAGAGAGAGATAATGCTATCAATCAACGCTACAAACGGATTTCCCTTCAATCCCTCGGGTTGAAATGCCAAGGGCGCCTTCATATCAGACGGAAGTTTATTCAAATAGCTTTGTGCGTGTGTGTGTTTTTTTATCTCTAGATGACACCACTTATGTATTTGCAGGGCACCATAGCGGATATGGTGTTTTTTGCTGGCTGCCATATCTGATATGGGGTTATTTGCAAGGCACCATAGCGGATATGGTGACAATACGGTTTCTTGTCTATAGCGTGAGACAAAGAAGATTGTGATAAATTGTGAAGGCAATACTGTCTCATTATCAACGCTCATTGGGTAGAAAGCAGCTTGTCAATTACTCTTTCAGTACTGACCTTTCTTTAGAAAGTTAACTACAGCTTTCGAAAGAGTTGCTGGACCTGTTGTAGAAAGCAAAATCTTCAATCCACATATCAATGACTTTTCTCTCAGAATTGACAGACTTGTAGATTATTTTTGCTTTCGAGAGAATTACTGAGCTTCTATTGTTGTCGTAGGTTAAGCTGGCCTTATGCCAGCGCGGCCTCATGATTGACATTGAATAGAATATGCTAAGTGAAGTATGAACTTGTTTAAACATCATCGCAATGATTGACTTGGCAAGCTAAATGTTGCCATTGCTCAGGATATTTTCTCTTTACACTGTCAGATAGTCGTAGTCTATTTTGTAGTCTAGTTTAAGTTTGTATGAAACTAGACGAGGTCAACATATGCCAAGGAAGGTTAAAAGCTTAGTGTCTTGCCCTAGCTGCATTGAAGTGTGACCTCACCAAATTATTATTATTATTATTATTTTGGTCTATCACAGTCATCCAATTCAACTGGATGGTTTTTATAGGTGTGGGATTCCGGGTTGCATCCTGCCTCCTCAGGAGTCCATCACTTTTCTTACTATGTGCGCCGTTTCTAGGATCACACTCTTTTGCATGAGTCCTGGAGCTACTTCAGCATCTAGTCTCTCCAGGTTCCTTTTCAGGGATCTTGGAATCGTGCCTAGTGTTCCTATGATTATGGCTACAATTTCCACTGGCATATGCCATATCCTTCATATTTCTATTTACAGGTCTTAATACTTATTAATATTTTCCCCTTTCTTTCTCTTCAACTCTGGTGTTCCATGGTATTGCGACATCAATGAGTGATACCTTCTTCTTGATTTTGTCAATCAGCGTCACGTCTGGTCTATTGGCACGTATAACCCTATCTGTTATTATTATTATTATTATTATTATTATTATTATTATTATTATTATTCAGAGGAACCCAGTTCACATGGAACAAGCCCACAAAAAGGGCCACAGACTTGAAATTCAAGCTTTCAAGGAGTATTATGGCAATATAAAATATAGAAAGAAGAGATCAGTAATTAAAAAATCTCCTGTTACTGGACAGAGGTCACTTTTAAGACCACTGGATACTGGAAAATTATGTATCGTTACGAATAGTATTTTTTTTCATACTGATGCCCATCAGAAATATGTTTTGATTGATTGTCTCTCGTGCTGAGAGAGAGAGAGAGAGAGAGAGAGAGAGAGAGAGAGAGAGAGAGAGAGAGAGAATGGAAAAACTTCTGCCATTTCACTCGGTCCAACAATACGTGTTTTAGCGACTAATTACCCCCTAAGGGGTATGTGGTTTTTTTTCTCTTTTCTTGCCCGCGTAAGACTGTAATAAGCTCTTCTTCCTGTATAACGTCTGAGGAATGCCCCGGGCATTTTGACGGGTATATAAAGTGTGTGTGTGTCAAAAAGAAGACGCCGTTTCATTAAGGAGATTCTAAAAGTCCTCGCTCCTTGAAAAAAATAAGACGAGAATGTGTAATCTCTCGAGCTGTGAGGTTACGGTATGGTTTCGTCTTCTGTTTTAGCTTTGAGATTTCCGAGACATCTCTCTACCTCTAAAGTTATGGTAGCTGTTAATCTCTGTCCTGAGAGATTTGAGACTTCTGAGTCATCTTCCTATCTCTGAGGTTTTGGCAATTTCTGGTCTCTGGTTTGAGACTGCTGAGACCTTTTTATCTCTGAGACATTTGAGAGTACTGAGACATCTTTATGTCTAAGGTTATAGCGGTGTTCGGTCTCTCCTGAGGGATTTGAGACTTCTGAGACATCAGTCTACCTCTGAAGTCATGGAAGTGTTTAGTCTCCAGTTTAAGTGAGTCACCCCTCATGAAACCCTCTTGCCTTAGAGATCGTAGTAGTATTTGTTTTCCGTATCATTCGTAAAATTCAAGTTTCATGAAATATTCGTCTGTTAGTTTCGAGATGATGGCCGTGTTCAGTTAATTACTTTGGTTATTGTTTAATTTTTGTTGCCTAATTTCGAGATTATGGCCGTTTTTAATCTATAGCTTGATAGGGTTGGTGGTGTGAGACCTTCGTCTCTTGATGTTTTGTTTCTGTTTAGTTCTGGTTTTGAAGTTGTGTATGTGTTACTTAATACAACATTTTTGCCCCTTTTTCTGTAACCTGTATCCTGTATATTTAATCCCACAACACTATAAAATATATATTTTTCCCCTTGTCTGCAACCTATATTTTATGTATTTAATTCTACAACACCATAGAATATATATTTTGTCCTGTGTACTCTATATCCTATGTATTTAATTCCACAACACCATAGAATATATATTTTTCCCTTTGCAACCTATATCTTGAATATTTAATTTCACAACACCATACATCATACATTTTCCTCTCTGTCTGTAACCTGTATATTATGTATCCCAGTCCAGTACACACACACACACAAAATCTCCGTGTTCACAAACACAAAACGCTAGAGCTTGTGAAATAATATTGCCTGGGCTGACTCCTCCGTGTTTAGCGTTGACGTAACTTTTCACGACTCGAGCCAGATGTCCGTTGTATCCAGTTGTAATAAACAGGATGACGCAATAAGCTTATAAACATTCGCGACTTCGTCTCTGTTGATGTTACTTCAAGATGGACTGGGCAGAGGAGAGGAATGGATGTGCACAGAAAACGTGCCTTAATTTCGTCTTGACTTTTAACAGTGTTGAGTCACAAAGATGATTTTATTATTATTATTATTATTATTATTAATTATTATTATTATTATTCAGGTATGCTGGAAACAGACATTCTTTTAAACATGTTTTATTGAAAATAATCAATGGCAGACTTTATGAAATCGATTTCATACAAAATTCTCTCCGAGTCATCAGAAGAATTGAGAGTATTTTTGTATAAGATCAATTCCGTAAATTCTACTATAAGTTTCAATAAAACATTATTATTATCATTATTATTATTATTATTATTATTATTATTATTATTATATTATTATTATTATTATTATTATTATAATTATATTATTATTATTATTATTATTATTATTATTATTATTATTATTATTATTATTATTATTATTATTATTATTATTATTATGTGAACCCAAGCGAAGAAAGTTTTAGTAAATACAGGTTATTACAGACTGAATATTTGTATGGATACATAAGTATTATATATTATATGTATATTATTATAACTTATATATATATATATATAAATATATATAAATACATATATATGTGTGTGTGTCTGTGTGTGTGTATGTATGTATGTATGTGTAAACAGCACTTGCTAAGAGGCAGGAAGAGAGAGAGAGAGAGAGACTCCCCCTCCCCCTCCCCTCCCCCACCAACTCCCTGAAGACGCAATAACAAGCGAGAGACAGACTCAGCATTCCTGAAGTAGCCAAAAAGGGCCCGGGAGCCCTCTTCTCTCTCTCTCTCTCTTCTCTCTCTCTCTCTTCTCCTTATCCAGAAGGTCTTGGTCTGACCTAAGGATTTTCTTCTCAAGGAATTTAAAAAAGGATGAACTTAAAGGATTCGGGTCCCGATCCTTCCACAGTCCTTTCGGGATCCTTCTGGGGTTCTCTCTCCCGTCAAAACAGCAGGCAAATCCCCCCACCCCACAACCTTGCTTATGCCTCTCTGTGTGTCTCTGTCTCTCTCTATCTCTCATACAGCTTTTTCATTTCTGAATCTTTTCAACTTATGATCAAACCCGGCTCTCTCTCTCTCTCTCTCTCTCTCTCTCTCTCTCTCTCTCTACAAAGTTAATTCCATCCATCAGGCAAATGGGTTACCGAAGACGACTAGAGAGCCTGAAAATGTATGGCTTAGAAACACGAGATTGCGAGGACGACTAATAGAAACATTCGAAATACTGAAAGGCTTAACAAACGTAGACAGTAACCTATTTAAATTAAACGAAAACCAAACAAGAAATAATGGATGGAAACTAGAACTGAAGAGATACAACACATTCCATTGTGGGAACTTCTTTACATACAAGATATGTGACACGTGGAATAAACTCCCACCAGTTGTAAACAGCAACAGTGTGGAAGAGTTTAAAAGAAAGCTGGACAAAATCATCACGACACTGTGAACAGTAAAACCTGCTCCTACAGATAAGTGAGCACACGATGTCTCCTCGGATGGACTAACAAGTCTTTGAGACATCCTAATCCTTGTAACTCCTTGTAACTCTCTCTCTCTCTCTCTCTCTCTCTCTCTCTCTCTCTGTTTTACACTTGGATCACTTAGTTGTACATCTCTCTCTCTCTCTCTCTCTCTCTCTCTCTCTCTCTCTCTCTCCGTTTTACACTTGGATCACTTAGTTGTACATTCTCTCTGTGTGTGAGTGTGTTATTATACAGCCCCTTTATCACCTCCGAATCTTTTCAACTTATGTTGAAACCCGCTCTCTCTCTCTCTCTCTCTCTCTCTCTCTCTCTCTCTCAGCGCCCTCCCCCCTACCCTCACCCCCCAAAAGGGTGTCCCTTCCGAGAAAGAGGATATGAATTCTCACATCAACAATTATCGGGAGTTCCTGAAAGTTTATCTCAATCTCTCCCTCTTCGCCTCTCTGCAAAAAATATTGAAGATACATTCGTCTCTCCTTCAGTCATTCGTTTTAGTGTCGTGTTTTCGTACTTTCATCCTGGGTGCTCTTCATGTATGCTGTACTACGTCTGCAGTTTCATTGTTTAATACCCATATATATATATATATATATATATATATATATATATATATATATATATATATATATATATATTTCTCACTTTTTAAATAGTTTCATACTTCCTCACTGAATATGTTAAAATATTTACACCGGATGGCTAAGATCTGTGTAGAATGGGAAGATTTCTCTCTCTCTCTCTCTCTCTCTCTCTCTCTCTCTCTCTCTCTCTCTCTCACACACACACACTTACACACTTACACACACATACTGGTTAGCGAGAGGGAGCTTCAAAAACACAAATAATAGCGGCTGAAAAAAGGAGCTAAAGAAAGATGCGATAATTATCCGGGCCAGAGATCTCGTATTCAAACGAATCTAAGAAGAAGAAGAAGAAGAAGAAGGAGAAGAGGAAGAGGCAAGTTGGCGAGGCCTCTTGACAGGAAGGGAACGTGAAGGGAAGACCGAGTTGGCTACTTTGGGTAAACTTTGTGATGCCCTGGAAGTGATCTCTCTCTCTCTCTCTCTCTCTCTCTCTCTCGCCATCAGAAGTCCTAAACTTATCGGCAACTTATTGTCAACAAATTACAAACATGTTAAATACAAGTCAACGACTTATTGTTCTAACTAGTGCTTCATCACAGACATGTTGCATACAAGTCAGCAACAAGTTGGTAGTCTCAAACAGTGTTTTATGACACATCAGCAACTTATCATCATTCACACATCACAGACGTTGTTGAATACACATCAACAACCTAATATCATTCCTAGGTCGGGCATCATCACATGTTGGCAACTTACCACACACAGTTGCAAACATGTTGAATACAAGTCAGCACCTTATCGTTAACCCTAAACTGTTTCATCACATGTCATCAATATCTCACACTTACAGTCGGCAACTTGTCAACAACTTGTTTGTGATATGTATGCAAATGGTCGGTGACTTGTTGACAAACTGTTTGTGATATGTATGCAGATGGTTGCTGACTTGTTGACAACTTGTTTGTGATATATATGCAACTGGTTGCTGACTTGTTGATAACTTGTTTGTGATATGTATGCAAATGGTCAGTGACTTGTTGACAACTTGTATGTGATATGGATCTAAATGATTGCTGACTTGTTGACAACTTGTTTGTGATATGTATGCAAATGGCTGCTGACTTGTTGACAAATTGTTTGTGATATATATGTAATTGGTTGGTGACTTGTTGACAACTTGTTTGTGATATATGTAATTGGTTGGTGACTTGTTGACAACTTGTATGTGATATGTATGCAAATGGTTGCTGACTTGTAGACAACTTGAATGTGATATGTATGCAAATGGTCAATGACTTGTTGACTACTTGTTTGTGATATGTATGCAAATGGCCAATGACTTGTTGACAACTTGTTTGTGATATGTATGAAGATGGTGGCTGACTTGTTGACAACTTGTTTGTGATATGTAAGCAAATGGTTACTGACTTGTTGACAACTTGTTTTTGATATGTATGCAACCTTACATTTTCGTTGCCTGACACATATATCTATTTTTCTATCTACCCTTAAAGGTACAAAGCTGATATAAATATACGTAGAAATACTTTTGGAAAAAAGCGATTATAGAATATAAGGAAAGAGATTTGTAATTATGCCAATAGTAAAAGCGAAAACACATAAGAGATGAATCTTTATGGTAGTAAATGATATTCTTGATAATATATATATATATATATATATATATATATATATAATATATATATATATATATTATATATATATCTATATATCCTTATATATATATATATATATATATATATCACATAATCACAGCGCAAAGCAGTATGCGAATGCAATATTGTAAACCATGCCTTCAGAATTTCTTACCTTCTTGTGTTTTCCTGTTGTATTTAAAATATGCGTGTTAAGAGATAAAAACAAGTAATATATATATATATATATATATATATATATATATATATATATATATACTGTGTATATAGTATTTGGTTTAGTCTTGCACCCAAGGCCATGTAGGCTGCATGCAGCATATGAGTCTAGCGATTAGCATATGAATGTCCCTGATGCTGAAAACGTGGACGAGCTGGAGAGAGAAGAGAGAGAGAGAGAGAGAGAGAGAGATATCTTACTCACCCTCTTTGCCTGATTCCGTAGACGGGTGGTCGCGTTCATCTGATAGTGTGGGAACGAATGGAAAACAGCTTTCAGAACCAACTTCACATTTAAAAAAAAAAAAAATTGATAATGATTTTTTTTTTAATCCTATCTCTTTAGAAATGTTTTGAGAGATAATGGTCATCTGTCTCATCGTTTCTCGGGAGTTTGTTTGCAGTTGTTTGGTTGGTGGGGAGTTAATGATACGGAGTTCAGCTTGAGTTTAATTTTTGCCTGTTTTCAAAGCCTGAATTTTTTTTGTCGTTTTTGTGATAATAGAATAGTGTTTGTTTGTTTGTTTTTTTATCGTGGAGGGGTGTTTTTTTTTTAGTTCATGGAAGGATGTTTTTAATAATAGAATTGTGTGGTTTTTAATTATGGAATTTTTTTTAAATCATGGAGTTTTTTTTTAAATCATGGAGTTTTTTTAAATCATGGAAGTGTCTTTATCATTAAAGTGTTTTTTTAAACCATGGAAGGTTTTTTAATCATGGAATCATGGAAGGGTGTTTTTTTAATCATGAAAAGTTTTTTTTTTATTATTGTGTTACTATTTTTTCAAGTTCTTTGTTTTGAAAGTGGTTGTATGTGTGTGTGTGTGTGTTTTCAAAATATTTTTTTATTACACAAACCATAACAATTTAGATGACGTTTGAAAATCTTTATGTTTCGAAAATATTTACATTTGAAAAAAATGTATTTGCATCGTGAAAGTAGGTGTATTTTATTAGTGCGTTACTGTTTTTTAAAAGTCCTGTGTGTTTTGTAAGTGAGTGTGTGTGTTTTCGAAATCCTTTCTTTTATAATAGAATGAATTTAAATCTCTTGACAAACAATTCAGATTGACGTTTAAAAATTCCTGTTTTGAAAATATCAAAAAAATCTTTTAAGAAGACGTTTGTAAGAACTCTTGCGTTTTGAATATATCAAAATAAAAAAAAACTATTAAAAATTCTTACGTTTTGACAGTTTCAGCATTTTTTTTAAAAGAAATGTGAAAATTCTGACATTTTGAAAATATCAACATTCAAAAAAAAAAAGAAAAAAAAATGGAGGGGGGGGGGTGACGTTTGAAACAGTTCTTGTGTTTTGATAATCTCAACATTTTGTGAATCGCAGTTTTGTATATTAAACGACAATGGGCCACAGTGATGCTTGCAAAGTCAGGATGAGAATTTAGGAGTTTTTTATCCACATATTTTGAGGCTGGTATCAAAGGATTCTATAGATTCGATCTATAAGAATTTATAGCATAACCCGTTTAGGACACAATGATCTTAACGGGCAATTTCATTCTCTCAAAAAATATTGGCATTTTGAAATCACTAATTTATATGATAGACTTATATCTCACATACATTAAATTGATAGGTATTATGATAGACTTATATCTTACATACTTTAAATGATGGTATATCTTCAATTACTTTGCATATAATTGAGAGGTATATCCTTCGGTTTTTTCACATATAAGTTGAAGTTATACCTTACAGTTATAT
>NC_061097.1:34059122-34074122 GCF_015104395.2 Macrobrachium nipponense
ATTTATAACTAGATTTGTTTCTCCAGAATTATTATAATTATAGTATAATATAATATTTTATAGAGCACACTACAGAGGTATTAGAGAGAGAGAGAGAGAGAGAGAGAGAGCGCCAAAGGCTACGCCAGGAAAGACGAATATTTGAGCGATACGAAACTTGTAAAACGACTATTGAAAGTTACTAAAAGTCGTTATGGTGACGACGTGGCCCAAGGGCGGAAGACGGAAGAGAGAGAGAGAGAGAGAGAGAGAGAGAGAGAGAGAGAGAGAGAGAGAGACCTTAGGTAGGTAGACATACCAGTAATGTCATCGCCTACGCGCATATTTTGCATAACTTTGTGGAGAAGTTTTAATTTCACTCTAAACTGGTGACATTAGATAGGCCTATGCCCCTAATCGGGTTAAGTCAGGTCACCCGTATGAGTTACTTGTTAACTCTCGCCTTAAAAATGTCCAAAATTTTTTTAGCCCCTATTTCTTTGGTCATTTAAAAAAAATTTTTCACACACACTCATCTTTTAGAATAATGTTGCTGGTTCCAACCCTTACAGGCTGCGACCAACCTCAGTAGACTGACCGCCAGGTACTGTTTCAGAAATTCTATAAAAAAAATTAAAAAATGAAGAAATAAAATTGAAATATATACTTTTAATGGCTTGTTATTTGAACGGAATTTTTTTTGTGGGGGGGCGGCTGTTGGGGGAATATTTGCCTATAATACATGTATGCGAAATATATTATTATTATTATTATTATTATTATTATTATTATTTTTCTTTGGGGGGGGAGGGAGGCATATCACAGTCCTCCAATTCGACTGGGTGGTATTTATAGTGTGGGGTTCCGGGTTGCATCCTGCCTCCTTAGGAGTCCATCACTTTTCTTACTATGTGCGCCGTTTCTAGGATCACACTCTTCTGCATGAGTCCTGGAGCTACTTCAGCCTCTAGTTTTTCTAGATTCCTTTTCAGGGATCTTGGGATCGTGCCTATACTCTGTTTTCTTCCATCTCTCCATCCGCCAGTGGTGTTTGGGTATGGTAACACTGCGTCCCGGGCTTTAGATAGTTACGCTATGTGTAAGTTTTAGGTAAATAAAAGGATATCTGGGTGTACATTTGCAACTAGAAAAGTGTTTTGATAATTTACTGTATGCGAATTACACTGTTAATATTCGAAATAGGATATTGTTATTATTGTTGAATGTAAGCTGAATGTAACTATCTAAAGCCCGGGACGCAGTGTTACCATACGCAAACACCACAGGCGGATGGACAGAGGGAAAAAAACAGAATATAGTGTTCCTATGATTATGGGTACAATTTCCAATGGCATATCCCGTATCCTTCTTATTTCTATTTTCAGGTCTTGATACTTATCCATTTTTCCATTTTTCCATTTTTATTATTATTATTATTATTATTATTATTATTATTATTATTATTATTATTATTATTATTATTATTATTATTATTATTAATATATCGAAGTTTATTATTATTAATTATGTTATCATTATTATTTTTGAAAATTTAGATTATTTCTGTTATTATTATTACTCAAAATTTGAAGACATCTACTACAAGGAACAAACAGTAACCAGTACAATTAAAGTTAAAGAGGAAATGATAAAAAAAAAAAACGAAAAAACGAAAAACAAAATTCACATAGGAAAAAATGCAAGCCCTACGTGAGATATCTCGAAATGTCTTGGTTACGAAATGTCGATATAGTATAAACGAACAAAGCTTAAATTCTTTTTTTTTTTATCACAGTTATCTATGAACACATCCTGTAAATGCTGTAATGGGAAAACCCTGTTTTGGTCATTTGAGAAAAAAGATTTTTAAATCTTAGTCTGCATAGGAGTCTTTAGATGTATGTAGGCCTATAGGACTGTGTGCAGTACTTGGGTATTGCCGTCTAGATGCATTGACTTAGGCCTAGGACCTGGGACCTAGGTAATGTTCCGTCAAGCTATTATATTTTACTTAAGGAATATCAGAAAAATGCAGATAACTTCGTCATTGGGAAAACCTGTCTGGTATTTTTTTTTATATAGTTTTAAAGTACGTTTGAATAGTGGTTTGCATAGGAGTCTTTTTGTGTACCTAGACCTATAGCAATATGTGTAGTACTTAGGCCTAAGACAGAAAAATGTTTTGTCAACTTATTTAACTTTACTTAAGGAATATATGAAAAATGTAAAATTTTACTTAAGGAATATATGAAAAATGTAAAATTTTACTTAAGGAATATATGAAAAATGTAAAATTTTACTTAAGGAATATATGAAAAATGTAAAATTTTACTTAAGGAATATATGAAAAATAAAATAAAATTTTACTTAAGGAATATATGAAAAATGTAAAATTTACTTAAGGAATATATGAAAAATGTAAAATTTTACTTAAGGAATATGTGAAAAATGTAAAATTTTACTTAAGGAATATATGAAAAATGTAAATAATTTTTTCATGGGGCAAACCATCTCGATAATTTCTTCGTTTCGTGTTACATTTAAATGTTATTTTGCATAGGACCTGGTGCAGTGCTTAGGCCTAAGACCTGATTAAAGTATTGTCAAGTTACTGAATTGCATTTAGGAAAATGTGAAAAATATAAATGATTGTATCGTGGGGAATACCTTTTTGATAATTCTTTGTCTAGTTTAAAGTCACGTTTAAATATTACTTTGCATAGGTGTCTTTAGATGTATATAGGCCTATAGGACCGGGCGCCGTACTTAGGCCTAGGGCTTGATTAAAGTTTTGTCAAGTTACTTAACTTTGCTTAAGGAATATGTGGAGAATATAAACAATTTCGTAAAGGGAAACTTTTTTGTTTTAAGGTTACGCTTAATTATTAGTTTGTATAAGTCTTTATATGTATATAGGCCTATATGACTGCGTTTATTGCGTAGAACTAGGACTTGGTTAAAGTTTTATCAAGTTATGTAATTTCATTTAGGAAAATATAAATGATTTCGTTTTGGAAATAAACCTTTCGATAAATTTTTTTAAAGTTTTAAATATCAGTCTGCATTGATGTCGTTGTAAGTATATACTCGTAGGCCTAGATTGCGTGTACTTAGGCCTAGACCCTGGTTACTGTTTCGTCAAAGGATTTATTTGCATTTAGGGAGAAATTTAAAAAAAAAAATCAAAGATTTAAAGTGTTCAAGGGTAAAGAAGTCATTCAGAACTAGTTGACGTGTTTTGCTAAACCACTTGTTTCTAAAAAAAAACGTAATTATAGACTACATACGCCGTAGGCCTAAGACCTGGCTTTCCAAACTATAGCACAATAAATCATAATGAAAAATATATGCGGTTTGCCACCTGTCCCGAATTTAAGATTGCCAAGCAAACGTGGGTAACAAAATCCTATAGAATTGAAGTCTGTATTTGACATAAGCCTAAGACGTACCTTTCAAAATACATAGCACAATAGGCATATCAAACACACGAAAGTAAAACCTGCGGCCTTAGTCACACGTAACTTTCAGTAGGCCTATCACCGCACGATCGTAAGATTGCCAGGAAAAGTTAAGTAAAAATTCTTCTTGAGTTAAAGAATTAAAGTCGGTATGTGCCGTAAGCCTAGGAGCTACCTTAACAAATTATAGCACAAATTTGGTAGTAGAATATGTAGTATTTTAGCCACAGGTCACTTTCAATAGGCCTATCTTATCCCTATTCCAAGATTGCCAAGAAAAATGTGCGTAACAAAGTCTTATAGAATTAAAGTCACGTAAAGAAACATTGTCGTAGGCTTATATTAAAAAATATTATCAAAATAGCCACATATTTAAAAAAATATATTGTCTGAGGCCTATATTAACACAATTTTATAAAAGAAAAAAAATAATGTCACATATAAAAAGAATATTGTCCGAGGCATTTACAAAATCGTATAGAATTAAAAATCACATAAAGAAACGTTGTCTTAGGCCTATATTAACAAAGCCTTACAAGAATACAGTCACTTATATAAAAATAATATTGTCTGAGGCCTATCTTAACACAATCTTATAAAATTAAAGTACCTTATATAAAAAAAATATTGTGTGAGGCCTATCTTAACAAAATCTTATAGAATTAAACTCACTTCTATAAAAAGATATTGTCGAAGGCCTATATTAACACAGTCTTACTGAAATAAAGTCACTTAACAGAAAAAAATTACTGCCTGAGGCCTCTATTAACACAATCTTCTAAAAATAAACTCACTTGTATAAAAAGAATATTTTCGGAGGCCTATCTTAACACAATCTTATAAAAATAAACTCACTTTTATAAAAATGATATTGTCGGAGACTTATCTTAAAACAATCTTATAAAAATAAACTCACTTGTATGAAAATAATATTGTCTTAACACATTACTATAAAAATTAAAGTCACTTACATAAAAGGACATTGTCTGAGGCCTATCTTAACAGAATCGTATAGAATTAAAAGTCACGCGGTGTAACAAAGAAGCACAATGTTCGTAGGCCTACCTCCCAGCGATTGCTAGAGAGCACTATCAACATGCCACCCGCGCAACCTTAGCTCACTCGGCGAACTGTCACTCACTCACTCGGTAGCGCCAAGAATGAACGCTCTCTCTCTCTCTCTCTCTCTCTCTCTCTCTCTCTCAGCCAATCACTGCTATGCCGGAGGAAGCCCGGGGAGGGGGCGGGTGGGGTGTGGGGGGGGGGGGGGGGGCGACTTCGGCGGTTACTACTAAAATCCTCGCGGTTACGAGGGTTATTGTGACCCGTTACGTGTGACCTGTGAACTCGTTATCTGTGACCTGTTACTCGTGACCACCACCCCCGTTACTTGTGACCTGTTTACCCGTGACCCTTGATGTGGGACGTGTGTGTGTGACCTGTTTTACCCATGACCTGCCTCGTGACCCGTTTTGACCCATGACCCGTGACCTGTTATGCATGACGCGAGACGTGTGACCTGTGACCCATGATCTCGTGAACTGCTTTACCCATGACCCAAGACCTGTTACGCATGACGCGAGACATGTGACCTGTTACGCATGACCCGAGACCTGTTACGCATGGTGCGAGACATGTGACCTGTAACCAATGACCCGAGACCTGTTATGCATGACCCGAGACTTGTTACCCATGACCTGAGACATGTGACTTGTTACCCATGACCTATGATGACCCGTTGCCCATAATCCATGAACTGTGACCCTTTACCCATCACCTTTGACCAGTGACCTCAGACTCTTGAGGGTCATTTACATATACACAATGACGACCACATGTCAGAGAGTTGCTGAGTGACTCAGAGGCATTCTAATGATCTTCCTTATCGACTCATCTGAGTCATTTTGTGGGGGATTGTGGGAGTGTGGAGATCGTGGAAAGTCAGTGACCTTTCCCACACCTCCCCCCCTACCCCATACTTCCCAATCCCTCTCCCCCACCCACAGGTTTTACTCTGAAATACTTTGCGTTGGGAAGTTTATAATAAAAAGTATACACAATATCTTATATTATAATTATTATATATAATATAATATAATATATATATATATATCTTATATATATTATATTAGATAGATAATAGTCTTATATCTTAGATATATAATAGATATATATTATATTAATACATATTAGATATCTATTATCTAAGAATAGATATATATATTATATAAATAGAAGAATATATAGAGATATAATATATAGATATAGAGATATTTATAATATATAATAATATCGATATAGAGAATATATATATATATATATAGATATAGATATATATATATATATACAGATTATATATATATATATATATATATATATAGATATATAATGACAAATTCACCGCCCGTTTGTCTTTGTCTCTTGACTCCTGCCTTTTGGTTTGTCCGTCTTTCTGTATGGTATTCCGTTGTGGTCAAGCTGTATTACAAAGCAAGAATGCACGCACGTCACCGTGAGGACGAAGATGCTTTGAGGAAAATAATCAAAGAGAATGTGACCCCCACCGAAGCCGACAAAGAACTTGAACTTGTAATTTATTACCAAAATCGACGTACCCGGGACCTTATTATGAAGAACAACCCGACCCCCCCCAGCAAGAGACCTCTTGAAACAGTCGAATGTGGATGTCCCGGCTCTTACGTTGGTATGACTTCTATGAGACTGTCCAAGAGGATTTCCTGCCACGTACAAGAAGGAGCGATTAAAAACCATATCATGACAGCACACCAGGAAGCTATCTCCCGCGACGGTATTATCAAGAATATAAAGATAATAGGGAGGGCTCCTGATCAGCGACGCTTGCGACTCCTCGAGGCACACCTCATACAGCAAGAGAAGCCCTCATTGAATACGACGCAGGAGGTGCTCTTCCTCCCCACCAACTTAAGGAAACCTATGTGTATAAATACAAGTAATACCAGACCGAGCGACACCCCCGATCTAAGAATACCAGATGAGACGAGCAGCCAAGCAGCCAATGACATCGCGACCCGTCGTGACACAACGCCCAGGGAAGCCTTGCCCCAGCCTCGACAGTCTGCTAGGCTGCAACTTCGCAACCTTCAACGACGAGAAGCGTCTTGAAGAAAACTTCGTTCAACCAATGGCGGGAGCGCATTGCGCCACCGGCCAATGAAAACGCAGCTAGCGGTTGAACCCCTGCTGACCTGCCGCTATATATTGAGTAGATCCTGACAGCAACAACAGTCTTCTCCGATCCACTGCCGTGATCATACTCGGATGATACCGAGAGAAACGTTGGCCAATATATTAACTTATATTTTGACCTATTTGTTCATTTACTGTAACAAATAAATAAATTTGTGACAATTATCCCTGGAATTGACTGCTCCTGATGAGTAATATCGGCGCAATACTCGCCAGTTGTAATAGCAGAGAGAAAGCTATTATTAGAAAAATAGAGAAGACTATTTACAAGTTGAATGCAGCTGATTGCAGCAATATCTTCAATAAGACTTGTTTGAAAGAGGGTCTCCTTCCAAATAATAATAATAATAATAATAATAATAATAATAATAATAATAATAATATTGGTAATGAAGAACAGTAGGAGAAGGAAAACCAACGTAAGCATGGCATGGATAGACTATAAGAAAGCCTTCGACATGATACCACACACATGGCTAATAGAATGCCTGAAAATATATGGGGCAGAGGAAAACACCATCAGCTTCCTCAAAAATACAATGCGCAACTGGAATACAATACTTACAAGCTCTGGAATAAGACTGTCAGAGGTTAATATCAGGAGAGGGATCTTCCAGGGCGACTCACTGTCCCCACTACTCTTCGTAGTAGCCATGATTCCCATGACAAAAGTACTACAGAAGATGGATGCCGGGTACCAACTCAAGAAAAGAGGCAACAGAATTAACCATCTGATGTTCATGGACGACATCAAGCTGTATGGTAAGAGCATCAAGGAAATAGATACCCTAATCCAGACTGTAAGGATTGTATCTGGGGACATCAGGATGGAGTTTGGAATAGAAAAAATGGCGCCTTAGTCAACATACAAAAAGGCAAAGTAACGAGAACTGAAGGGATAAAGCTACCAGATGGGAGCAACATCAAAACATAGATGAGACAGGATACAAAATACCTGGGAATAATGGAAGGAGGGGATATAAAACACCAAGAGAATGGAACACCGATCAGGAAAGAATATATGCAGACTCAAGGCGATACTCAAGTCAAAACTCAACTCCGGAAATATGATAAAAGCCATAAACACATGGGCAGTGC
Organism: Macrobrachium nipponense; assembly: GCF_015104395.2. Classification (NCBI taxonomy): domain Eukaryota; kingdom Metazoa; phylum Arthropoda; class Malacostraca; order Decapoda; family Palaemonidae; genus Macrobrachium; species Macrobrachium nipponense. Next base: position 34,066,886 of record NC_061097.1, read on the forward strand.
CAGTAATCAGATACAGCGCAGGAATAGTGGAATGGACGAAGGCAGGAGAAAGACAAACAGAACAGAGGACTGGCACAACAAACCAATGCACGGACAATACATGAGACAGACTAAAGAACTAGCCAGCGATGACACGTGGCAATGGCTACAGAGGGGAGAGCTAAAGAAGGAAACTGAAGGAACGATAACAGCGGCACAAGATCAGGCCCTAAGAACCAGATATGTTCAAAGAACGATAGACGGAAATAACATCTCTCCTATATGTAGGAAGTGCAATACGAAAAATGAAACCATAAACCACATAGCAAGCGAATGCCCGGCACTTGCACAGAACCAGTACAAAAAGAGGCATGATTCAGTGGCAAAAGCCCTCCATTGGAGCCTGTGCAAGAAACATCAGCTACCTTGCAGTAATAAGTGGTACGAGCACCAACCTGAGGGAGTGATAGAAAACGATCAGGCAAAGATCCTCTGGGACTATGGTATCAGAACGGATAGGGTGATACGTGCAAACAGACCAGACGTGACGTTGATGGACAAAGTCAAGAAGAAAGTATCACTCATTGATGTCGCAATACCATGGGACACCAGAGTTGAAGAGAAAGAGAGGGAAAAAATGGATAAGTATCAAGATCTGAAAATAGAAATAAGAAGGATATGGGATATGCCAGTGGAAATCGTACCCATAATCATAGGAACACTAGGCACGATCCCAAGATCCCTGAAAAGGAATCTAGAAAAACTAGAGGCTGAAGTAGATCCACGACTCATGCAGAAGAGTGTGATCCTACAAACGGCACACATAGTAAGAAAAGTGATGGACTCCTAAGGAGGCAGGATGCAACCCGGAACCCCACACTATAAATACCACCCAGTCAAATTGGAGGACTGTGATAAAGCAAAAAAAAAAAAAATAAATAAATAGCAATAATAATAATTCTCTGGTCATTATGATACCCACACCTCCAACCTATGGGAACACCTCGCCCATGAGACACGAGGCTGGACCCTGTTTTTCAGCAGAGCTCAGCCCTTTTGAAATATTTCTCTACGTCCCTCAGGAGGAGGAGGAGACGAAGAAGGGAATCCGTGCCCTTGGGGACTGAGGAAGGGGTAAGGGCCTTAAGGGTGGGTTACGAAATTAAAAATAGAAGGCCCGGAATCGATACCATACGGGTGAACTACTTTTGAAAATGGTGGGTTTGTCATTAGAATGTTATAATCATGGTCCTTTGGGGATTCGGTATATTTTTTGGCTTCGTTAGAAAGACCTGCGTCAGGACGCTGACGAATGGAGAAGGAAGGAGGGATAAGGTAGGAAGAAAGGTGAGGAAGAATTAGAGGAGGAGGAGGAGGAGGAGGAGGAGGAGGAGGAGGAGGGGGAGGAATAAAAGTGAGGAGAAGGTACAGGAAACTTCGAGAAGTAGAACAGCTGAGTGCTTGAATCAGAGATAAAACTGGACTTGCATTACCCATTCTCCAACATTTAAGTGAAATCACACAGTGAAGTCGGAAGGGATACGACTAAAGTCACTTATTGAAGTCTAAGGAGATATACTTGATGTTGAAATAGTGAAGTCAAAGAAGGTGTATTTCGATATAAAAGTCCATCATACATAGATGAAGTCAATCAGTGACGCCAGAGAGGAAGGTGTACAAATGACGTCATCCTCTGAAGTCAGATAGTAAAAGCTTCACAGAAAAACGAAGTCACTCAATGAAGTCAGTAGAGAAAAAAAAATCAAGATCACCTCTCTTGCAAATGAAGTCACTCAGTGAGGTCACAGGAGGAAGGATGATGGATGTCAGGAACAGTTTTATTGCCGTCCAAATTTACAGGACCCGGCCTTTTGCTGTTGGCCGAAATCAATGGAGATGACCCCCAGGAGAGAGAGAGAGAGAGAGAGAGAGAGAGAGAGAGAGAGATACGGAAACAGAGAAAAAGAGAGATGAGGGAGAGAGACAGAGAGAGAGAGAGATGGGGGGAATGAAAGAGACAGACAGACAGATAGGTACAGAGAGAGAGAGAAACAGAGAAAGATAGAGATGAGGGAGAGAGAGAGAGAGAGAGAGAGAGAGAGAGAAGGAGAGAGAGAGAGACAGAGAGAGAGAGAGAGAGAGGGAAATGAGGGAAGGGGGGAGAGAGAGAGAAGGAGAGATGGGGAATGAAAGAGAGACAGACAGACAGACAGATAGGTACAGAGAGACAGAAACAGAGAAAAAGAGATGAGGGAAGGAGAGACAAAGACACACAGAGAGAGAGAGAGAGAGAGAGAGAGAGAGAGAGAGAGAGAGAGAGAGAGAGAGATAATGTACCACAGCCTGACCTTTTGTATCTTAGCAACTAAATACCTTTCCCACATCAGCTGATCCATCAAAGGTCAAATTGGAAGCTTATGAGAACTGTCTGGTAGTGTCGTGAGGTACTCGGGGATCGATCCTAGGAGTGGGGGTTTTGGGGGGATTATATATCTGTGACCTGATGTGCACGGCTGCTGCTTTCATGTACCTGGTCATGAGTCGACTGGGGTGAGTTGCAAGTATAGATGGCTTGAGTCTCCCTTAATGGAGCCAGAATTTGAGTAGAGAGAGAGAGAGAGAGAGAGAGAGAGAGAGAGAGAGAGAGAGAGAGAGACCTCCTCCCCACGAAAGACTGGGAGGGGGAAGAGAAGAAGGAAGTGGGATCCACTGCACCATTTGTTTCGGGGGGGGGAGGGGGGTGCAGAACGCTGGGTTGGCCTGGCCCTCAGGACGTCTCTGAAGAGAGAGAGAGAGAGAGAGAGAGAGAGAGAGAGGGAGGAGTAGGAGTGCCTTCCAAGCCGGGGAGAGAGAGAGAGAGAGAGAGAGGAGGAGAGAGAGAGAGAGAGAGACAGTCGACTCAGACAGGAAGTTTAAAAGCAACCTTGAACTTCTGTGGGTGACTCTTGGATTATGCTTCACCACCCCCCACTTCTTCCCTCAGCACATTTCCGAAAAGTGTGGGAGGGGAGGGGAGGGGAGGGGGCAAATCGAGCCCATCCCGCTCCTATTCTCCCCCCCCCCTCCCCATCACACACACACACACTGCTACTTCCCCCAGGCTTGATTAATTTTCTTTCAATGATGTTTCCAGTTATTTAAAAATGTCTCGAAGACCTCAGGAAGATTTCCCCTGGATAAGTGAACAGTCGCATCACGTCTCTCTTTCTCTCTCTCTCCCCAGAGGCTCTCTCTTTCTCTCTCCACAGAGAGAGAGAGAGAGAGAGAGAGAGAGAGAGAGAGAGAGAGAGAGAGAGAGGGCCTTTCTTCCATCCTTAAGAGTTTGATGCTGATGGAGAGATTATATTAGTCCTATTGGGCGCTGAAAGAGACAGATGGAATGACAAGAGAGCTTTTCATTGAAGTCTGTTTTTAACCAGACAGACAGAGAGAGAGGGAGAGAGAGAGAGAGAGAGAGAGAGAGAGAGAGAGAGAGAGAGAGAGAGAGAGAGAGAGAGAGAGAGAGAATGCTTTCTATAGAACGTGTGATACAGTATGAGAGACTTTTCACTATATTTGTCTCAACTTGTTTGTGTGTGAGAGATAGAGAGACAGAGAGTCACTCACCGTGAGCATCTCTCTCATGAACCCACCTACCAACCCAACCCAACCCCTCCTCCCCCTCCCCCTACCTCCCTCGGACCCCTGGGAGGGTGGGGTCTCCTGAGGGACTGGCTGGCCTGTTGTCGGTCGACGGTCCTCCGCAAACGGTCCCCCGAATTCTCCCACAAAAAGGGTCCTCATAATCGAATTTGGTTCGTCATGGAACTCTTAATGCAACGGATTATCCACAGAAAATGGTTTCCGGGATCCTTAAAAGTCTTATGAGCTTTTGGTTATGGAGATAGTTTTGATTATCTGGGAGAGAGAGAGAGAGAGAGAGAGAGAGAGAGAGAAGGATGCTGCGGCAGGTAGCATCAGCAGCATCCGTTGTCTCGGCTCGATCCGTCTCCTCTTGATACAGACGTGGCTTGTGTCCCTCCACTCGTGGGAAGGCCGATAGGAGTGGCAACTATAGTAGATTCACATCAACCGTGCATCTGATGTCTGGGCCAGTCTTTCTACGCTCCTGATTGGCTGTTGATAAGCCAGTCACAGGGCAGGGAACGCTCAGTCTCTCTCGAGAGTTCACATAGGCAGGATGTATGCTCCACCTCTCTTTAGAGATACGTCTTTCAAAAGTATCCCTCAGGAGAGATGGAACATACATGCTGCCTATGTGAACTCTCGAGAGAGATTGAGGAGAGTTTCCAGCCCTGTGACTGGCTTATCAACAGCCAATCAGGAGCGTCTTAAGGGACTGGCCTAGACATCAAATGCACGGGTGATGTGAATCTACTATAGTCATATATGGCCTTTTCTAGAAGTTTTATTCTGACATTAATAAAAGGAAAGAAATAAAAACTCACTGAGGTCTCCGTGAGGAGAGAATGTCAAATTCGGAATAGGACGAGCTGTTTTACCCAAATTTTGAGGTGGTCCTCTTCGTCTGTCAACTATAATCCCGTAATCATGGACAGTCATCCAGAAAGTTTGTCAACTTTTCTGCCTTTAAGACAGTTATCTATCATCTCTCTGTCTCCTCTCTGTCTGATATTTTTGAATCTCTCAAATGAAAGTTCATTAAAACATCTTGAATCTGTCATCTTTTTGGACTTTCAGGTTATAAACTTCTAACTTGTTGTTTAGAGATCACACGACTTGACTAGACAGATCAACTTCTGTAGTATTCAAATTTGTTTATATGTTGTCAGTGACTCATTCCATCCAGTTAAAAATTGTTCGGCGTGGGGCTCATTTGACCCTTTGAAGAATACTAGTGTCCTCACACTTTTCGAGGGCGTATTCTTTCGTCCTACTCTCAGGTGGCGTTTTCTTGAATCTTTTCCCCTTCTCTACCTTTCTGTACTGCCAGGCACTTCTCTGGATATATAATGGAACAGTACTTCAATGTTCCAGCCCTTTTTTATATGCATTATTCCAGCTGGAGTTAGTAGAGTACTGGGCTCTCCATCAGAGAGTCTGAGGTTCAGTTAATACCAGCCAGCCAGTCAGTCAACCCAACTTTACATGGGTACAAGCAATAGTTGATAGTCAAACGTGGGGCAGAATGGATCAACGCCCCCTACTGTGATACAAGAAGTTAGACGGACTTTGGCTTGGCTAGTTCAGCCACTGTCATATCCCTTTTCCAGTAAGTACTGTTGTGGCCACTGTTCTGTTGAGTTCAAGGAAAGTATACATCATCTCCTCATATGGCTTCTGCATTAGCTCTGCGGCAATCAATAATCTCCTGGGCGCACAGTTTTTATGGCTCTTTCACTCCCTTTGTTGCCAAGTATCGGGAGTCGGCTTCCGTTTTCCCAATCCCATGTAATCTGCTCTTAAAGGGGCGGATTTACCACTTCCTCTGAGGTGTAGCGTGACTCTTTCTTCTTCTGTCTTTTCTACCTTCTTCTTTTTTGTGCCATGAACTGGATAAAGGGATGAATAGTCTTTTCAACTGGGGTGTCTCTATACTTAGAAAAGCCACCCATTAGTTCCGTATACTGTGTGTCTAAATTTCCTATTTGTAATTACATATCTTATAGGATGATGTATAGAGAAAGCAATCCAGCTAACATAATAATTCCATCACCAAGTGCCTAGGCTTACTCACGCCATCTCTCCAAACTGTAGATATTTATGTCTTGGACGGAACTAAAAGCAGCCGTATCATCTAGCCTACCATTACCTAGCCTAACCTAGCCTAAAGCAAAGGCTTGGTTTGAGTTCCACCGGTGGAAAAGTAGCCAAGTTAGGCCTATGAACACTACGAACATCCAGAGATGAGGAACGAAGCTGAATTAACCAACCTATTCAATCTTAATCCCTGGATTAGAAGGTCTGGTATTGGTCATCACTGGCATAAAGCATCTGTAATAACCCCAGTAGTGTTATCATGGGGTTTAGTGGGTCACTCGAAACATCACACTCTACAGTGCAGTGATCTTTACAAGTACAGTACTATTCTATCAGCGTAAGCACAGCTGACTCACAATGATGAAAATAAACACGAAGAAAGCATACTGGCCTAGACCGACTGAACCTAACCTAACCCAGTGTCGAACCTTGTGACCAAGCCTTCATTGGTCTCTGCGGCAACCATAATTCACACTGCTGACATTTAAGCATTATCAGCAGGAAGAGAGCAGGCCAGCCAGTTCAAAGCAGTGAACAGCAAAATACCAAAATATTCATAAACTAGCATTCCGCCGCTCCACGGAAGGAGTCCGAAGACCAACGGGACCAACTCGGTATAGGTCAGCATGTTCTTTGAGTCGCCAGGAAGTCTTGAGCCGAACTAGGCCACAATATTAAGAGGGGAAAATGCCAAGAAGATAGAACCCACCCACTCTGGCCCTGGGGGATGGGGTGGGCTGGCTTACTTGTCGGTGGCTTATAATGGTGTTGGTCTCATTAGAAGATTCAGCTGGTGACCTTTTCGGCTGCATTCTCAAAACTTGTGAGTATGCGTGTGTCAGAGAGAGAGAGAGAGAGAGAGAGAGAGAGAGAGAGAGTGAGTGAGTGAGTGAGTGTGTATTGGCCTGCTAAAGGTTATGAATGAGTGATAAGATGACCTTTAGATGTACTTAAAAAAACAAAAACCAGCTTGAATTGAAGTGAGACAGACTTGAACCAGTCGCTCATCATTGAAAAGAGGGATGTTTTGGCATTACAAGAGAGAGAGAGAGAGAGAGAGAGAGGGTATAGAACGTTAGTAAAGAGTGGTACTTTATGGAGAATTACTAAGAAATAGTATGAACTATATAGTATATATATATATATATATATATATATATATATATACATATATATATATATATATATATATATATATATATATGTAACTATATATATATAAAACAGAAAAAGGCCATCAACACCTGATCATCATCACTTACCTGAAATACCGTGAGGAAGGAATGAAGGAAGATGTCTGAACAGTTTCGCTTTCTTCTTCAGGCATAACTAACGGTTGAATGAAAAGAAAACGAGAAGTTTGGTTAATACCTGCATTGCAGAAAACGGAAAGAGCGTCGTAACTTACTACAAGCAAACCTTATCACAAAGAAAATGGGAAGACGCGTCATACCTTATTACAAAAACTTGAAGATGGATAAATAACGAAGGCGTCAAAGATAGTGTGGTAAATGTATTATCATACATAATTATAATT
>NC_061097.1:34079122-34150424 GCF_015104395.2 Macrobrachium nipponense
AAGCCAGATTAAATTAACCTTGTATATATATTTTTAGGGACGCGTATTAAAGAATGCCCATCTTACATCCATTAGGGATTTATCTGAGACGTAAATGAATATATATCCCTTGATTGCTTGTTATTTAGAAACTCCTTGTACGCATAGTTATCGCGAGTGCTAACAAAAACAAAATACATGAGGTTTTAGCACGATACATAATTCAAGTTTTTATTTTATTTTAGAAACTGTCGATATCAATAAAGAAATAGGTGCGAAAGTTAGCGGATATAATTGTAAGTGAAAACGATATATGGTATATATATTAAATATATATATTATATATAATATATATATATTATCAGATATATTATATATAATATATACTATATATCATATAGATAATAATACCATGTGCATATGTATATCCTTAAATCCACGATAGAAAGGTAAGTGAAACAGGGACTTGGAACAGGTACTTTCGTAGAATACACTACGATAGTACTAGTTCCAATTCCTTGTTTCACTTACCTTTCTGCCGTGGATTTAAGGATATTCTTAAGAACGTGTTCCTTCGTGCTACACTGGATATACAATATACACACATATATATATATAGTATATATATATATAATAATATATATATATTATATATATATACATACATACATATATAGTATATTATATATATATATATATTATATTATATATTTTTTTTTTTTTTTTTTATATAAATATAAAATATATATGGGTGTATATGTACATATTTATATGTAATATTTCTTTATTGATATCCAGTTTCCAAAAAATAAAAAACATAACAACCCACTGCGCCCCTGACTTGTGCACAGCAGCTCAGAAGATAACAGCCATCCATCAGAACAAACCTCCCCTCCCCTCCTAACGAATAGCCAGGCCAGTAATTAATAGCCTGGAACATCCTTTCGCAGGTCAACGATCTACTATACTACGCCGCCCAGGGAAAGGGGTGGAAAGATCTATTGTTGTTGCAAAGTCTCGCTTGCAACAGCGTGGTGCGTCTTGCTTGCCAGGACCCCGAAATAGCCGCCCGGCGCTGGATTAAGGGATCGATGGGAAATTTCTTCTCCAAGAAATTAAACTCGGGCTTTTGCTAGGGCCCGCTCTCAGGCGACGTGCTTGGTAACTCTACGGATATTACGCCCCACGTTTCAGTTACTCTTCTCATGGTTTGAGCTCCGTAGGTGCACTGTAGGCAATACTAAAATGTGTTCGCAGCGACACTTCGACCCATATTGCAAAGCTATATTGACGTGCTGTAAAACTCTACGGAAATTGCTCTCCACGTTTCAGTTACTCTGATTGGGGAGATGATTATTGTAGACTATATTAAAATGTTGTTTGCAGCGTCCATTTGGCGCCTGGGTGCACCAGACTCTTTTAGCCTTTTACTTTAAACTCCATTTACCCCTCATTTCTTCACTCTTGCTGTCCAACACCTCTGTCTCTTCAGCGTACAACTGTGGGGTTTTCTCCAAATTCCGTCATAAGACCCTCGCAATACATCACCTTCATTCTCTGGATATCTCTATCTTGCTGGCCAACCGCTCTAACGATCTCATGTCACTGTCTGAGGCTCTGATTGGCTGAAAGAAAGTGCCCTTATGCTTGATTTGACAGCCTGAATTTCATATATATGTATATATATATTTTTTTCTATTCACTGATATCTTCTTTATGTATTTCCCATCACCCTCAGTGGCCCTATCTGTCGGTTTTATCTTCTGTCTTCTGAATAATAATAATAATAATAATAATAATAATAATAATATAATAATAATAATAATAAAAATAGACTTCGTGTACAGGTATAGGTAGGTTGTTTACAATTGGTGGGTTGGTCAGTAGGCAAGAATTTTAATCGGTCACCATAATAATAATAATAATAATAATAATAATAATAATAATAATAATAATAAAATAATAATAATAATAATAATAATAATAATAATATAATAATAATCTATTTGATAAATGTTGATATTTAAACAATGCCTCTATTCCCGATATTACTCAGCTGCTGACATCATTCAAAGACTGATATTTAGTTAACATCTAGCCATGAATATCAATATTCAAATACTGACATTTAAACGCTTGGTTTTGTTCAGATACTGTCATTATTGACTGACGGATATTCCCGGTTTTATTGCTCTCCACGTTTCAGTTACTCTGATTGGGGAGATGATTATTGTAGACTATATTAAAATGTTGTTTGCAGCGTCCATTTGGCGCCTGGGTGCACCAGACTCTTTTAGCCTTTTACTTTAAACACCCAACTCCCCTACTCCCCTCCCCCCCCCCCACCCCACAAATTATGATGAGATTGCCCAATCTCGTGATGTGGTCCCGTGGATGAGACTGCAAGAATTGTCTCAAGGCGAGATGTTTGAGGTGGATAGAGAGAGAGAGAGGAGAAGGGGGTGGAGAGAGACGAGAAATGGGAGGGGTTTGAAAGAAGGAAGGTTTTTATATATATATAATATTATATATATAATAATAAAATAGAGAGAGAGAGAGAGAGAGAGAGAGAGAGAGAGAGAGAGGAGCGATACAAGACAGAGACAGACAGCAGACAGACACAGAGAGAGAGAGAGAGAGAGAGAGAGAGAGAGAGAGAGAGAGAGAGAGAGAGAGAGAGAGAGAGAGAGATTTATGTATGATTTGCATATAGAAATGGTAAGTAATTTCTAAAATATAGATCACAATTGGTGTAATTCCTGTACGTACAAATTTACAGTAGAGCTTAGAATTTTTAAAAGGCTGTTGTAGTTCGGTTGAAGTTGCGTGTTCTAGAATCTGGAGAATATTTGGTGTTAAAATAAAAAAGAAAGAGGTGAATATGGAGATTAGACCAAACATTTTATTTGAAAACTAAACTAAAGAGACGAGAAAGGAAATAATTACATATTGTTAAAAAGGAATACCTCCCTCTGAAAATAATTGTGAATATTTAGTATTTGGTTATAAAATATGTAAAGTATAAAATTGAGTGTTTAGTTTATGCGCTAAACCAAAATGTAAAATATTTCGTTTTAAAATATTCCTTTGCAACAAAATCTTGGTAAATTTTCCCTAAGATGGAATCTGAAATATCTCGATTTAAGAATATGTCTTCAGGTATTTTGTTTTAAAAATATTATTGCACTCCCATAGAATATTTGAAACTATTTTATTTTCTATATTAAATTTTTTATATAATCTACCTCTTTAAGAATTGATTCCTGGCATCCCAAAGGGAAAATAAAATATACATTTTGGGCTAAGATAATATCTAAAATATCTTCATTTAAAAATATTTCTGTGCATTCCCGTAGGGAAAATAAAAGGTATATGTATTATGGGATGAATAATATTAAAAATATCTTTCTCTTAAAATATATCCTTGTGTTCCCTTAGGGGAAAATAAAAGAATATATTTTGGGTCAAAATAATATTTAAAATATCTTTCTTTTAAAATAGATCCTCGTATTCCCTTATGGGAAAATAAAAGCGATATATTTTGGGTTAAAATAATATCTAAAATGTCTTTTCTTTAAAAATAATGCAGGGAAAATAAAGCGATATATTTTGGGCTAATATAAATATATAAAATATCTTTTTTTTTTAATATATATGTATTCCCTTTGGGAAAAATAAAATCTATATATTTTGGGCTAAAATAATATCTAAAATATCTTCCTTTAAAAAATTTTCTATGCATTCCCACATGGAAAATAAAAGGTATATATATTTTGGGCTAAAATAAAGTATTAAATATTTCCGCGCAAGGGGGTGGGGGGCCGGCCACGCACCGCCAAACAGGCAGCACAGTCATATGGTGCTTGCAAATTCGTACACGACTGACCACTAAATGCGCACCGTGTTACGCAGTATTTTTTTTTATGAATTCTTTTTTATGTTCCGTAATTTTCTAGAATATTTCTTATTGTCCGTCTTTTTTATAAGATTTTCTTATTGTCCGTATTTTTTATAAGATTTTCTTATTGTCCGTATTTTTATAGGATTTATTCCCATTGTCCGTATTATAGGATTTTTTCATATTGTCCGTATTTTTTGTTTAGAATTTTTTCTTGCGTTCTGTACTTTTATATGATTTTTTCTTATTGTCCGTATTTTTATAGATATTTTTATTATGTTCTGTTATTAGGATCCTTAGTGTCCATATTTTTCTTTAAATCTTATTGTCGTATATGGATTTTTTCTTATGTTCCGTATTCTTATGTTCTTCATTTTCTATAGGATTTTTTCTTATTGTCCTTATTTTTATAGAATTGTTTTTACTGTCCGTATTTTTATAGAATTTTTTATTGTCAGTATTTTAATAGGATTTTTTCTTATTGTCCGTATTTCTCTTAAAGAATTTTTTCATATTGTTCGTATTTTTTATAGGATTTGTCTTATTGTCCGTATTTGTATAGGATTATTTCTTTTTTGTTTTTTAATTTTTATTTTTTTATTTTTCTTGTGTTCTGTATTTTTTATCAGATTTTTTTGCATGTCCCGTATTTTCTTAAAGGATCTTGTCATAATGTTCCCTATTTTTCTAAAACATTTTGCCTTCTGTTTCGTATTTACTTAAAGGATTGTATCTTATATTCCGTCTTTTTTTTTTTTTTTTTTTTTTTTGCCAGCGTGCCTGATTTTAATTTTAAAACATTTTGCCTGAAGTTTTACCAATATTTTTTGTCGATTTCTTATTTTTCATATTTTTGTGTTTATTTTCTGGATGTTTCCCAATCACGATTTGAGATACCTATGTTAATGTTAGTTTTAAGTATTCTTTTATATCAGCTTTCACGACATATTCCACTACCCCAATCAGTTTGCATTTTTACTTATTTTTCAAGTTTCATTCTCATTCGTTCAGACTTTGATTTGTTATCAATATTTTTTCATCTATATATATATATATATATATATATATATAATACTATATATATATATATATGTATATATATATATATATATATATATATATATATATATATATATATACATGGAGAGAGAAAGAAAGAGAGAAAGCCATATATGTATACATTTATTTATACACACCCACACCCACACACACACACACGCACGCAAGCGCGCACACGCACGAGCTCTCTAAATCCACCCAATTCGCAAGCACCCCAAAAGAAGAGTTGAGTGCGAGAACTGCTTTCGATAAAAACAAAATGCGTTTTGGCGGTGCGGCCCAATAAACAACCAAGTGATAGGTTACCAGATACTCCCAGACACAGCTGCCAAAAGAGAAAGAAAAAAAAAAAGATAAAAATATTGTCGATAGGAAGTCAATAAAGTTACTCGGGAACTTATCCAGTTTGGGGAGATGATGGCGCCTTCGTATATATCTGATTGCTGGTGGTGTGTGTGTGTGTGTGTGTTTGTGTGTGTATATATACACATATCTGTGTATATGTATATATGTATGTATATACAGATATACATCATATATTATATATATATAATATATATATATATATATATATAGTATATATATATATATATATATATATATATATATATATATATATATATATATATATATATATATATATATCTATATATATATATATATATATATATATATATATATGTGTGTGTGTATATACGGAGTACATGGTTCACAGAATTAAATTCCTGACCCCCAAAGAACATAAAAGAAGTTGGAACAAAAGTAGTTACGTTTTATGTTAAGTTAAAACCTATGTGGGTGAATTGATAACGCCCTGGACTATCATTCCAGTGGCCGGAGTTCGATCCTGATGGGATTCAGAAATTTATGTATATATATTTACATTTAACAAAACGCTATCAGATGCCCCCTTACCAACTTCTGCGATATCTCCTCACTATCACCAATTTTCTGTTTATTATGTCCTATCCCTTGTCTTTTTTTAGTCTCTCCGTTCACAGGAATATCGATAACCCATTGTCTTAGAACAACTAACCAGTCACTCTCTTGGCTACATACGCGAAGACTAGCCTCGCTTTTATCGTAAACCACCTTGTGAACTATACATTATCAACACCCACTACATTGCATCATTATCTTCTACCCCATTTCACTGAATTATTTTAAAACAAACAGTTGTTCCACGTTTCTGTCCTCTTTGGTTATCATATATGTGGCATGTACACACATACTGTACATACATATATCAATATCTATATATGTATGCACACATATTTTTTTTGTACAGTTGTTATTATTATTGAAATATTCAATACCGAAGCAAATTTTTGCTGCTAATAATGATTATTTTGCACGAAAACAATATTCAATTATTATTCATATGGGGGGGGGGTATTATTCATATCCATGGGGAGCACGTGACTAGGTCCAACCACCCTCACCCCCTCAACCCCCCTTAAATCCACGACTTCTATGAAGGAAGCCTAGTGTATCAGTGTGTTCCAAGTGTATCATGTTTAAGTATTCATTTATCTATTTACTTACTTTAAACGTAAGTTCAATGGCGTCACTATTAGTGACTTGACTTCCTAAGTCTATGAATCGACATAATTCCTTATTGTCTTTAACGATATAAATGACCCTCACTATCGGTGACTGTTTTTCGTAAAATTGTCAATTACTCGCACGCAAAATCGTTCTCTCTCTCTCTCTCTCTCTCTCTCTCTCTCTCTCTCTCTCTCTCTCTCTCTCTGTATGTGTACGTGTGTACTTGTGTACGTAACTGTGCTCGCGTACTGCGCAAGATGTTCAAGGAAAAATCAATTGTATAAGCATAAACATCTGCACGACTGGTTTTATGGTAAAATCGATGGAAAATAATGACACATGTGATGTGGATTGGTTATCAGGTAGCTGACTTCTTGTAATTTATGTTTGATTGTTAAGCAGAAATGTAATTATCTTTTGGTGTGTATGTAGGTATGTATGTTATAATATATATATATATATATATATATATATATATATATATATACATATATATATATATATATATATATATATATATATTTATATATATATCTATATATATATCAATTCAAGCTACAAATGTCCTTTAATATCTAAATTCACTTTACCTCCCAAATGATGTATTTTCATATATGTACCGAAGGGGAATTTTTTAATTGATAATAATTTCGTCCCCCCCATGGGATCGAACCACCGTCCAAGTGGACGGTGGTTCGATCCCATGGTGGGGGGACGAAATTATTATCAATTAAAAAATTCCCCTTCGGTACATATATGAAAATACATCATTTGGGAGGTAAGTGAATTTAGATATTAAAGGCCATTTGTAGCTTGAATTGATATATAAATGGATCACGGTTCGATGTGATAATTATTATATATATATATATATATATATATATATATATATATATATATATATATATATATATATGTATATACATATATATATATATATATATATATATATATATATATATATATGTATTATATTGTATTCATAAATATAATATCATATATATAATCTAAAAACTATTTATATATATATTCTTTCATTGCGTCCATTTACTCTCTACTCCGGAAAAAAATTATTGTGGAGAAACAGAAAATAAGCAAGAATATTCTGCTCGGTGTACATTCTCTCTCTCTCTCTCTCTCTCTCTCTCTCTCTCTCTCTCTCTCTCTCTCTCTCTGTCATGACAGGTGATACCGATATCGAAAAACTTCAACAGTTTCGCAGTTCTGTATAAAAATTGTACCAAGAGAATTATTTTCATTTCTCCTAGAACATTGTTATGAATCTCTCTCTCTCTCTCTCTCTCCTCTCTCTTCTTCTATCTCTCTCTCTCTCTCTCTCTTTATCTAAATTCTCTTCCCCTTGGACTCAAATGAATGCTTCGCCTTGGGTTCCGGGAAGGGATCACAAATAATTTCTCTCGTAAGTTGGAGAGGGGGAAGATGGGGATGGGGCGGGGGGCTGACGGGATTAGGGTGAGGGGAGGGGGGAAGAGTTATAGTTGATGTGCCCTTTCATTTTGTGTGATTATTGCGGATCTGGCAACAGCTTTTTCTCTCGAACGTTTGTCGTGATGCTACACACAAAATTCTCTCTCTCTCTCTCTCTCTCTCTCTCTCTCTCTCTCTCTCTCTCTCTCTCTCTCTTCTTTCGCTGTAGTGTTAGTGTTTATGGTATGGTTTTTTTAGTTTTTTTCTGTGCTTGGCTTCCCTTCTCTCTCTCTCTCTCTCTCTCTCTCTCTCTCCTCTTCTCTTGAGACCTGTATAAATATTTCGATTATATTATTTTCCCTCTTTCAAATTATGCTGTTTATTATCTTTAAATAAAACTATCTCTCTCTCTCTCTCTCTCTCTCTCTCTCTCTCTCTCTTCTGGTTTTCTTTATAAATATTTCGAATATATTTTCCATTTCATACTATTGCTGTTCATTATCTGCCAATTAAAAGTTCTCTCTCTCTCTCTCTCCTCTCTCTCTCTCTCTCTCTCTCTCTCTCTCTCTCTCTCACCCTTAGCATTTAAGATACAAGAGAATATATACGGAATTACTGATCCCATTCACTTAAATTTCGACCCCAAGCATCAATAACGCCCTCCCCCCCCCTTTTTTTTTACTCAGTCCGACGTGTTCAGCGTAATTTATGAGAGGCGATTAACTCTTGAGCGTCCAACCCCCGTCTTCTCTTTGTCTGTAATGCTTATGGTCGTGAAATTCTAATACACGTAAGCTTCGTTATATTTTTATTTCCTTCGTATTCCATTTGTCTTACGTAGCACAGGGATTTGGAAGATGTTATTGGTGCTTGTGTTAATGGATGCGAGAATGTAGTGTTAACGTATATATATATATATATATATATATATATATATATATATATATATATATATATATATATATGTGTGTGTGTGTGTGTGTGTGTGTGTGTTTAATATCTCATTTCTCTCTCTCTCTCTCTCTCTCTCTCTCTCTCTCTCTCTCTCTAAATAAAACTTGCAATGATTTTTAAAATTGTTCAATTAAATTGCTGAATTAAAAAAACAAACTCCCTCTCTCTCTCTCTCTCTCTCTCTCTCTCTCTCTCTCTCTCTCTCTCTCTATCTCCCGAATACTTGCAATGATTTCTAAAATTGTTTACCTAAATTGTTTAAATGAAAAAATAAAGTCACTCTCTCTCTCTCTCTGTCTCTCTCTCTCTCTCTCTCTAGTAGTGAACCCAGTAGTCGCCGGTGACTGTCGGAACAGCTCCCCTGGGGAAGGGTGGATGGTGGTGGTGGTGGTGGTAGGGGGGGGGGGGGGGGGGGGTGTCAAAACCGCCTCCCTGTGCGTTTTTCCCCCGACCGATTTCCATCCAAGCCGTCATTATCGAAGTGTCAGCCCTTCTCCGCCGCCCAAAAACGTGTGACCTTGGCACTTATCGGAAGTCTATGTTCAGTCTTTCAAGATGGCGACGACGTCCGCCAGAGGCCACTTGTCCTTTTTCCCTTTTTTTCGGGGGCTAAAGGGCACTGATTTAACCCTGAAGCTGGGGAGGGTAGAATTGGAGTGGTTCTTGCACTAGACCATCCTTTTTTTTCTCTTTTTAGGGGTTTAGGGGGGTCAAAATGTAACCTCCTTTCTTTTCGGGGTGGTTATGATGGGCCAGAATGTTCCCTCAAACTGGTTAGGTTAGAATTTTAGAGGTTCCTGCTAGAGGCCATTCCTTTTTTCTCTTTTTTTTCGGGGGTTTAGGGGGGCCCAAAATGTACCCTCAAACTGGGGAGGGTATAGAATTTCAGTGGTTCCTGTAAGAGGCCATTCCTTTTCTTCTCTCTTTTTGGGGGTTTCGGAGTTGGGGCAACATATACCCTCAAACTGAGGAGGGTAGAATTAGAGTGGTTGCTACAAAAGGCCATTCCTTTTTCTCTCTTTTTGTGGGGTTGGGGGGAGGGGCCAAAATGTACCCTCAAACTGGGCTAGGGCGGGAGAATAAGAGAATTTTGGCAGTTTCTGCGACAGGACATTTAATTGTTATCCTTTTGGCGGGATGGGTGGCCAAAACTACCCTCAAACTGGATCTGGGGATGGGTCAGTTTTAATGAACTGGCCTCCAATTTCAGTCAATTTTCTGTGCATATTCTATACTTGAGTAGAATACTCAACTGACGAATCAAATTCTTATATTAACCTCAGTTACTTTTGAATTTAATAAATTAATGTCAATATTATTTTTTTTATTCATGTTTCTGATGGAAGTTTAACATTTGCAAATGTTAGGGTGAACGTTGATGTCATATTGAAAGTTTATTCAATTGACTAACAGAGACATATACAAAAACATTTTTTCATACATTTTATTATTATTATTATTATTATTATTATTATTATTATTATTATTAATTATTATTATTATTATTTATTATTATTTATTATTATGACAAATTAATAGGATATAAAAAAATCATTTATTTGCAATAGACAGATAAATAATTAAACCCCATAGGAATAAGTATACATCATAAATTATAAAATGTAAGAATTTTATTATTATTATTATTATTATTATTATTATTATTATTATTATTATTATTATTATTATTATTATTATTATGACAAATAAATAGATATAAAAAATCATTTATTTGAATAGACAGATAAATAATTAAACCCCATTAGGAATAAGCATACGTCATAAATTATAAAATGTAAGAATATTACTATTATTATTATTAGTATTATACTTATTACTATTATTATTATTATTATTATTATTATTATTATTATTTTATATTATTATTATTATTATTATTATTATTATTAGAAAAACAACTCAATAAATATATAAAAAGTTACTTACAAAAAAACATATAGATAAATGAAATAATTCTTTTTAAAAAGTAAATAAACAGAATTCATCAGAATAAGGAAGCGTCATAAATTATCCAATGTCAAAAGTAGAGTTAAATGAGATTCCAGGAGAGGTCACAAAGCCGCGAGAAGAGTTCATATGTATGCCCTAGACGCCCGGCATTTCACGTGGAGGGTACTCAAGCACTCCCCTGGGGCTCTGTGCCACAAAAGAGCTCGACTCTCTCTCTCTCTCTCTCTCTCTCGCTCTCTCTCTCTCTCTCTCTCTCTCTCTCTCTCTCTCTTTCTGGACTTCTTTTAGTTCTTGTTGTCCTTCATCTTCAACGCAACTTTCTCTATCTTTCTTTCCCTTCTCTCCTCCTTCTTCGACGCAACTCTCTCTCTTTACTCTCTCTCTCTCTCTCTCTCTCTCTCTCTCTGACCTCCTCAGTGCTACCTCACATCACAACGTCCACAAGTGCACATGCATACACACAAACGCACATACATACGTACACAAACGTCCTCTGGTCATACCTTGAGGCCAGAGACTCATAAACTGAGAGGATGTACGAAGGATTATTGTGCTGGAAGACCAATATATATGTATATAATATATATAGATATATATATATATATATATATATATACATATAGATATATATATATATAATATATATATATATATATAGGATATTATTATATATATATATTATATATATATATATATATATATATAATCTTAAAGTATAATGTACTCTATATTAGAATCATATCTGTGAATATGAAAATGACATGAATTCATGTTTGTAAACGTACATACATAGATACACATATGATAACATATTATACTCGATACATATGTATAATATATTATATAATATATATATATATATATATATAGAATGTTTGTATGTATGTATGCATATTGTGTATGTATATACCCACAAACAAAGAAAATTTTTTAATTCACGATCATATATTGTAATATTTTCCAAGGCTACGGAAGTCTCTCTCTCCCTTTGCCTAATTGTCATCGCGTGATGCAACATTGATTCATTGCGCGGTCTTGCAGCGGTGTAAGTTTTTTTTTGGAGAGAGAGAGAGAGAGAGAGAGAGAGAGAGAGAGAGAGAGAGACAAGACAAGCTTTGGTTGCTATGGTTATATTTCTTAAATGTGAGTCATCATTATTTTAGTGAGATATTTTAATAAAAAATTATATATATATATATATATATATATTATATATATATATATATATATATATATATGTGTGTGTGTGTGTGTGTGTGTGTGTGTGTGTGTGTGTATACACACACAATTATTCACAATTTAAGACTACCAATTCATACATTTGAATTATAGTTGCAGTAAGACATTTTAATTTTAAAAATGTTTTTCATTGTGATTACTCAAAATTTAAAACTATAAAATTCACAAAGTTTAATTATATTTTAATGAAAAATTTGACATCATAAGTATATAAAAAAATTTGGGACAAAAAATAAAAAAAAAATTCCTGACATTATGTATAATACAATGTCCTGGATTGGTCAATAAACGTGGTAAGGTTTCTAAAGGGTATAAGAGACCGGTCGTGGACCTCTGGACTTGTCCTAACCAACCGTGAGTGTTAAAAAGCTATAGATTTGATATATGTCAGTAAAGGTGGTAAGGTTTTTAAAGGGTATAAGAGACCTGATGTGGACCTCTGGACTTGTCGTGATCAACCTTGAGTGCTAAAAATCGACAGATTTTATATGTGTCGACTGACTCTCATCCAATTTCGCTCACCCATTCTCGAGAATGGGTCAGACCATGTGACCTTGAACGCTTTTGAGAACAATACAAATAAAAAAAAAAGAAAATGGCGGCAGAAAGAGCCAGAAATAAAAAAAAATGAAATAAAGAATCAGCACCTGAGAGTAATATTATCAGTGGCTCCAAGAGCCACCACCCCCCCAACCCCCCCGGAAGTTGGCTCAGGCCGAGTGACTGCAGGCGGGGGGGTAGGGGGATGGGAAGAAAGCTTTTGTTTATTACTTCCGCCGAGGACGCACAAACACGAGAAAAACCAAGCAGACAAACAAATTGAAAATGTTTGAGTCTGTGTGTGTGTGTGCAAGTGTAGCGTGTGTGTGTGCGCGTGTATGGTGTTATGTGTGTACTAGTAGGTCCTTCGCTCGCTCTTTTTTGGGGGGTGAGTGAGTCAGCGTTACGTTTGGACGAACAAAATGTTGCCTATAAATTCTCTCTCTCTCTGTCAATATATATATATATATATATATATATATATATATATATATATATATATATGCATTTATGTATGTTTGTATGTGTGTATAAATATGTAGGCATGTGCATTATATACATATATATACTTATAACATACACATACATATATTTTGATATATATTAAATATATTATATATATATATATATATATATGTATATATATATATATATATATATATATATATGTATGTATATATGTGTGTATGGAATATATATGTAGGCCATCGTGCATCTTATATACAAATATATATAATCTTATACATACTAAATACATACATATTTTGAAGTTTGAAATATAATAAAATTTTATATTATATAATTTATTATATAATATATATATATATACATAGTTTATGTATAGTTATTATAGATACATATATATATATATGTATGATGTACATATATATGTATTATATACATGTACGTATATACATAGACAATAATCAGCCAGTCAACTAATCCGAGTTGCTGGATACTACAGTTAGCACCTGACGTTCCAATCAGCTGAGAAATATTAGGGAAGGCGGGAGGGCAGGGGGGGGAAGGGAATCCTATCATCAAATAACGAAATCTCTCTCTTTCCAGCTCTCTAATCTCCTCTGTGGAGTTTCCCTGGTGATTGAGCTGTGTCTAATTTTGGAATTTTTGTGATTTGTTTTTTTTTGTTTTTTTTTAGTATTTTATTGGATTATTTTGTGTTTTGTTTTGTATAGTTTTTTTTTTATATATGATATACATTTATATACTTATTTATATATATATATATATATACATATATATATGTATATATATATATATATATATATATATATATATATACATACTTTTATATACCTGTATGCTGACATAATATTTTGGAATATTCCAAATCCTTATATCAAAGAGAGAGAGAGAGAGAAAGAGAGAGAGAGAGAGAGAGAGAGAGAGAGAGAAGAGAGAGAGAGAGAGAGAGAGAAAATCACAACTAAAACTATTAAAGACTGGCAATCTCGACGGTCATAAGGTTTCTGTTCAGTTCATAACAAAACCGGGGTATACTCTGTTACTCCTTCTTGTGTTTTCCAGAACGCAACAACCCCCACCCCCCTCTTAAACCTTCCTCCCCCCCCCCCCCAAACAGTCAACAGGAAAAGACGAGCACAGCAGCAATAACAACAGGATAAAAACCAGAGAGACAGATGCAACAGCGTCCATAGATCAGAACAAGAACAGCAGGTGGCAGCATCCTTCTCTCTCTCTCTCTCATCTCTCTCTCTCTCTCTCTCTCTCTCTCAGATCTCGCATCACAGCAAAGAACGAGTAGTACAGCAACAGCAGCAGCAGCAGCAATGACAGCAATAACAGCCGGAATAGAGATAGATACGGATAGACAGAAGAAGAAGAAGAAAGAAAAGAAGAAGAAAAAAGAAGAAGAAGACCGCGCTATCTCCAGGGGTGACGTAGCTATGTAGTATGTGGCTCCAGGCCACGGTGCCGACTGCCTCTTTTACAGGCCGCATTCGTATGAAATGGGGGGGGGGGGGGGGGTTAGGGTTTGGGGGAGGAGGCATAAGCGCAATTGATAACGAAGTTTGGGAGGGAGGGGGGAGGGAGAGGGAGAGAGAGACGGCCATGACACCGCTATCAGATAAGGCGGAGAGCGTCGGCCACGGATGAGAAATTCAACCTTACGAGGGGAAAGTCAAGGTTGTGATTATTTTGTGGTGGTGGCCTTTCCGGCTTCCTCTCTCTCTCTCTCTCTCTCTCTCTCTCCTCTCTCATATCACCCTGTTTGTCCCTTGCCTTCCTCTGTGTTCGCTAACTTCCCTGGTTCAATTATTTTTGTCTCACAAGAGCAAACATTAGAGGCAGTTCCGCTGAAGGCTATTGGCTAACGGGCCTTCTTGTGACCCGTTAACTCGTACGCAGCATTCCCAAGTAAATCGAAGCATTGAATTAACAATTATTTTACCGTACAAACTTTTTAAAATTAACAAAAATATTTTCGATTTAACTTTCAGTAATAATAATAATAATAATAATAATAATAATAATAATAATAATAATAATAATAATAATAATAATAATAATTAAATTCACCATATTTTTCCTGTTGAAAAATTTACGTGTTAGTTTTAACAAATCATTACCAAAATGGCTCGGGTCTTGCAACCTCGCCCTACAAGATTACCCGGTAGGGAGGTTAGTGCCGTCTGTGGACCTCATGCGGTGCACTGTAGGCATTACTTAAGGTTCTTTGCAGCGTGCCTTCGGCCCGTAGCTGCATTCCTTTTACTGTAGCTCCTTTCATATTCATCTTACTTTTCTCAACCCTCTCCTAACACTTTATTCATAGCGCAACTGCTTTGAGGTTTTCCTCCTGTTACACCTTTCAAACCTTTTACTGTCCCTTTCCATTTCAGTGCTGAATGACCTCATAGGTCCCAGTGCTTGGCCTTTGGCCTAAATTCTATATTAAACTCATTTACGAGACTCTGGAGCAATATCTTAACACGGGAAGTCAGGAAACAACAGAGAAACGTCTAAATAGATATAAAAAAACAAATAGAATAATAATAGACGTATAGAAAGAGATTTTTAGAAAGAGAAAATTATATCTCATTTACAGATAAAGATTAAACAATAGAGAAAGGAGATTCAAAGAAAGGAAGGGAAAGTTTCGATCTTAATAAGAGACAAAGAAAGTAAGAGAAAGGCAGAAAGTCTTCCTGAATATAGATTAGCGAGAAAACAGATTTCTATTGGCTATGGCATGTCATGATTGCCCCTAGGGGGAAATAGCAATTTTGTATAGGGGGTGTTGAGAGAGAGAGAGAGAGAGAGAGTTGTTCATCATATGTCGCAATGCAGTAACAGTACATTCTCTCTCTCTCTCTCTCTCTCTCTCTCTCTCTCTCTCTCTCTCTCTCTCTCTATCTATCTCTCCCCCCCCCTCTCTCTCTCTCTCTCTCTCTCTCTCTCTCTAAAAAAGCACTTTTTCGTCTCATATTCGCTGTAGGCTTCTGGTGGCATGTTACATTTTTATCCAGTCCGCTCTCTCTCTCTCTCTCTCTCTCTCTCTCTCTCTCCTTTATACATATGTATATATATATATATATATATATATATATATATATATATATATATATATATATATATATATATATATATACGTGTGTGTGTGTGATGTTGTG
The DNA here is from genome assembly GCF_015104395.2 of Macrobrachium nipponense. NCBI lineage: Eukaryota > Metazoa > Arthropoda > Malacostraca > Decapoda > Palaemonidae > Macrobrachium > Macrobrachium nipponense. Next base: position 34,095,395 of record NC_061097.1, read on the forward strand.
TTTAGCAATATATATATATATAATTTATACCAGGAAACAAGGTTACTAGCTGATAAGAAAGAGAGAGAGAGAGAGAAACTCGATTTTCTGACCATCTTGAAAGGATAAAAAAAAGGAGGCGGAAAAAGAAGAAGAAGAAGAAGAAGAAAGGAAAAACAATAGAAAAACGGTTTACGTGAAATGGATTAGATCAGCTGTTGTTCTTATCAAGTTTCGTGATTTCTACCCACCCGCCCCCCCTTCTCCCTTTCCCCTTCCTCCTCCCCTCCCCTCCCCTCCCCACCCGGGACGTTAGTTAACAGGTAATGGAGGGACGAGGATGAAGCGAAATCAGAAAATAGGAAATGGCGCCAATTTTAAGCCTGATGACGTCACAAAAGGATTTCTCCAGGTGTCGAAATGCCCAATTACAATCTTTATCGTACATTTTTTTTATTTAGTTTCGCCCATTCGTCCTCTGAAAGCTCTTAACGAGCAAGATATTTTAAGGACAAAAACTTAAAACTTATCATTTACCCTTGTTGCTTCCTTAATGAATCGAACTACACTTAACTTTACTCTTAACATTCAGTACAAGAAATTTGTTTAAAAATTTTCTCATCTAAGATGATAGCATAACAAAAAATGATCATGATAAGGTTACTAATAAGTACAGGAATCTGATATTATTATTATTATTATTTTATTATTATTATATATTATTATACATTATATTATTATTCTGTTGCAGTAAAATGGCAGAATCAGCGAATTAATCTTATATATTATCTTTTCTATTTTTCTTATTACTCGCTTTTCTGGCTCAGCGATACTTCACAATAATTGGCCAATATTCATATATTGGGGATAATGCTAAATAAATTAACAGTTGCAGCATTATCCCCAATATGAATATTGGCCAATTATGCGAAGTATCGCTGAGCCAGAAAAGCGAGTAATAAGAAAAAATAGAAAGATAATATATAAGGTTAATTCGCTGAATTCTGCCATTTTATTCAACAGAATTTGTTTAAAAGAGGGTCTTCTCCCATTATTATTATTATTATTATTATTATTATTATTATTATTATTATTATTATTATTATTATACATTATTATTATTATTATTATTATAAGGGGCCCACAATAATAAAAAAAATATTTAAAAAATGTTAAGAGTTCGTGTATAAGTTAAAAACACTTTACAAAGCTTTCGAACCCTTCCCTGGGTTCATCTTCATTTGGACTGAAGATGAACCCAGGGAAGAGGTTCGAAAGCTTTATAGAAGTGTTTTTAAATTATACATGAACACTTAACAATTTTTTATTATTATTTTTTTTTTTTTATTGTGGACCCCTTAGAACATTGTATATACTCTCGTGATAGAGAGTTTTTCCCAACTGAAATTATTATTACTATGCAGGAGGTGAACTCTATCCATAATGAACAAGCACACCACAGGGGCCACTGACTCGAAATTCAAGCTTGCAAATAATATTAAGGTGTTCATCAGGAAGAAGTAAGAGGATGTAAAGGGAAATACAGAAAGAAGAGATCTACCCTCTTTGTTTATGCAGTTCTCGCTAGATTCTTATGGAAGGTAAATTCGAATTTCTTTCCACCTTAGGCATCTAGTGGGCGTGGCTTCGATGCTAACTAATGAGAAAACTACAATTTGTTTAACAGATGTTGTTTCTTTTGAATCAGAAACATGTTAAAGCTTTAAATCTTGACTGTTCGGTTTTACGACGAGTAAAAATTATCGTTCAGAGAGGGCATACTTCTGCCAGCATCAAATCCCAAGATATCAGATCCTTTATCCCCAAAAGTTATTGTTCCTATCTCATCAGTAATCATTTATATAACCCCGCTCGTAAATAATACCATTCGGCTTTCATATCCCTGATGAGCAAGACAAAACGGTCCATTATGCTTGGAAGGACGATCGTTACCATATTCATCTTGTCCATCAGAAATGGTAAATCTTCCGGCCGTCTAATTCATCATACAGTGTCAGATCTTTATCTCTGGAAGACATAACAGGAGATTCTTAATTCTCTTCCAGCTACGAACAATAATCCAGGGAAGACGGTAGTTACCATCCTCATCCTGTACGTCAAACATAAAACATCAAAATAAATCCAGGAAAGACGATAATTACCATCCTCATCTTGTACCTCAGAAAGAAACCATCAAAACAGATCCAGGAAAGACGATCATTACCATCATCATCTTGTACCTCAGAAAGAAACCATCACAACAGATCCAGGAAAGACAATAATTACCTTCCTCATCTTGTACCTCAGAAAGCAAACATCAAAACAGATCCAGGAAAGACGATAATTACCATCCTCATCTTGTACCTCAGAAAGGAAACATCAAAACAGATCCAGGAAAGACGATAATTACCTTCATCATCTTGTACCTCAGAAAGAAACATCAAAACAGATCCAGGAAAGACGATAATTACCTTCATCATCTTGTACCTCAGAAAGGAAACCATCAAAACAGATCCAGGAAAGACGATAATACATCCTCATCTGTACCTCAGAAAGGAAACATCACAACAGATCCAGGAAAGACGTAAATTGCCATCCTCATCTTGTAACCTCAGAAAGAACCATCGAAACAGATTGAGGAAAGATGGATAATTACCATTGTCATCTTTACCTCAAAAAGGAAACATCACACAGATCCAGGAAAGACGATATATTACATCACTCATCTTGTACCTCAGAAAGAAACCATCAAAACAGATCCAGGGAAGACGATAATTACCATCCTCATCTTGTACCTCAGAAAGAAACCATCACAACAGATCCAGGAAAGACGATAATTACCATCCTCATCTTGTACCTCAGAAAGAAACCATCGAAACAGATCCAGGAAAGACGATAATTACCATCCTCAACTGTGTACCTCAGAAAGGAAACATCAAAACAGATCAGGAAAGACAATACATTACCATTTCATCATCTTGTACCTCAGAAAGGAAATATTAAAATTGATCCAGGAAAGACGATAATTACCATCCTCATCTTGTACCTCAGAAAGGAAACATCACAACAGATCCAGGAAAGACGATAATTACCATCCTCATCTTGTACCTCAGAAAGGAAACATCAAAACAGATCCAGGAAAGACGATAATTACCATCCTCATCTTGTACCTCAGAAAGGAAACATCAAAACAGATACAGGAAAGATGATAATTACCATCGTCATCTTGTACCTCAGAAAGGAAACATCAAAACAGATCCAGGAAAGACGATAATTACCATCCTCATCTTGTACCTCAGAAAGGAAACATCAAAACAGATCCAGGAAAGACGATAATTACCATCATCATCTTGTACCTCAGAAAGGAAACATCAAAACAGATCCAGGAAAGACGATAATTACCATCATCATCTTGTACCTCAAAAAGGAAACATCAAAACAGATCCAGGAAAGACGATAATTACCATCATCATCTTGTACCTCAAAAAGGAAACATCAAAACAGATCCAGGAAAGACGATAATTACCATCCTCATCTTGTACCTCAGAAAGGAAACATCAAAACAGATCCAGGAAAGACAATAATTAACATCATCATCTTGTACCTCAGAAAGAAACCATTGAAACAGATTCAGGAAAGACGATAATTACCATCCTCATCTTGTACCTCAGAAAGAAACCACCATAACAAATCCAGGAAGGACGATAATTACCTTCATCATGTTTTACCTCAGAAAGATCACATCTAAAATTACCTTCGAACTCAATAAGATGTTTCAGCTTTGTCACTTTGAGAATGTTGAATCTCAAGTCACTCCTAACCACAAACACACAAACAAACAAAAAACCACCATCCGGATTCGAAAACTGATCTATTTCTAATAGCTGAGGTCCACTGCAGTCTATTCCTATATAAGCCTTATGACCTGAGAGACAAATTTTGCTCTTCTTTACGACCGACTCCATTTGGTCCTGTGTGTGATAGAGAGAGAGAGAGAGAGAGAGAGAGAGAGAGAGAGAGAGAGAGAGAGAGATGCGAGTCCTGACTATCGATTGGGGTGGGTATCTAACAATTACCTGCAGAATTGCTGTGCGATGGCAAATAATTTGTGGAATACCAACCTTTTCCTTATCGTCGTCGTCATCATCAGGTTGATAAAGTTGTATGACTGATGTGAATTAATTATTATTATTATTATTATTATTATTATTATTATTATTATTATTATTATTATTATTATTATTATTATTATTATTATATGGAGCATAAGAAGGCGTGTATATATATATATGTATATGTGTGTAATAAATATATATATATATATATATATATATATATATATATATATATCTAATATATATAAAATGTAAAAACATTAGTACAACAAACACTAGGTTGGAGAGCACACCTACCAGAGTAAAAAATAGAAGGTGACTGAAGGACGAGTGGGGAGAAAAAAAAATAATAATAAAGTAAAAAAAAAACACCCACACACTATGTAAAACAAACAAGTGGTTAGGCTCTGGTAGTGGTTGTCTCTCCAACCTAGTGTTGTTGTACAATAAATTCTTTACATTTTAAATGTTTTAGTGTTCAATTTTAAATTCTATATTATATAATACATTATATAATATTATTGTTATTATTATATATTATTATTAGTTATTATTTATTATTATTATTATATTATTATTATTATTAATTATATGGGAGCATAAGAAGGCGTATATATATGTGTAGAGGTATATATATATATACTATTATATATAATATATATATAATATATATATAATATATACATATATATAGATATTATGTTATATAATATATATATAATATATATTATAATATACATATATCAGATTAATAGAATATAATTATATAATATATAATATATATCTAATTATGATTATAGGATATATAGATATATATTATATATATATTATTTATAATAGATTATAATATATAATCTATATCTTATTATAGTATATATATATATATATATAGATAATATATAGATATCTATATAGATATAGATATATATATATATATATATATATATATGTGTGTGTGTGTGTGTGTATGTATGTATGTAAGTATGTATGTATACATACTGCACCTTACGACCCTTTTGCCCTAAAGATGGGGCTGGCGCAATAGGTTTCATCTCTCTCTCTCTCTCTCTCTCTCTCTCGTCTCTCTCTATCTCTCTCTCAGGAACATAAAAGTAAATTAGCTTTAGAAAAAAAAAAAATAAAAACAAAAATCCCAGTGCATTGCAGAAGAAGCCGACTGCGGATTCTGGAAATGATAAAATCGATAGCATCTCTTCTTCTTAGAAAGATCTTAGAGAGATAACGAAGGTGAGAAGTAATTGCATTTATTGTATGCATGCACGCATGCACACACATTCATATATATATATATATATATATATATATATATATATATATATAAATATATATATATATATATATATATATATATATATATATATATATATATATATATATATATATATATATATATATATATATATATATATATATTATATATATATATATATATCCTTAAATCCACGGTAGAAAGGAAAGTGGGAAAACGGACTTAGAACAAGTACAATACACTACGAAAGTATTTTTTCCTACGTGCTACATTAGAGTTTATATATATATATATATTATTATATATATATATATATATATATATATATATATATCTTATATATATTCCCGTCTCCTACTACAACAGGAGGTGCGCCCGTTTGTACGTACAACGTTCATAGCACCCGTTTGTATATGTACACGTTCATAGGGACGTGTTTAATGCGTTCGTGCACCCTTTAGTACACGTGTTTGCATGCAGAAAATGTATATGTTTGTTACGTGCATACTGAATAAACACATGTGTAGTGTATACATTCGCTTGAACACGAGCCCAATGCGTATATTTTGATACGCGTCGAGAACACGTATTTGCGATTGCGCGCCCTCGCGCGAACATTACGACGTGCAAATACGCAAATAAGCCGCTTGCGAATAAGCTAATCACTGACAAACAATTGCGGCAAACGTAAACTGCCATTTTTACGACGATTGTATTTGCGTCATGTTCGTTCTGCTTCCCTGTGACGTGTACAAGTCGGGTCCCTTATTAGGGTGTGTTGAATAGTGCTGATTTTGTATTCTTAAAATTCTGGTCCGTTTTATTTTGTATTCTTGAAATATCTTTTATTTTATGTTGTATTTTTAAAATTCCGGTCCATTTTACTCTGTATTCTTAAAATATCTTTTAATTTACTTTGTATTTTTAAAATCATCTAGCCTTTATTCTTTATTATTTTGTATTCTTAAAATATCTGCCCATTTTATTTTGTATTCATAAAATATCTGTGCATTTCATTATGTATTTTCAAAATATCTATCCATTTTATTTTGTATTATTTTGTAATCTTAAAATATCCATCCATTTTATTTTGTATTCTTAAAATTCTGGTCCGTTCTGTTTTGTATTCTTGAAATATCTTTCAATTCATTTTCTATTTTTAAAATTCCGCTCCTTTTTATTTTGTATTCTTAAAATATATTTTAATTCATTTTGTGTTTTTAAAATATCTGTCCATTTTATCTTGTATTCTTAAAATATCTATCCATTTTATTTTGTATTCTTAAAATATCTGTCCATCTAATTCTGTATTCTTAAAATATCTATCCATTTTATTTTGTATTCTTAAAATATCTATCCATTTTATTTTGTATTCTTAAAATATCCGTCCATTTAATTCTGTATTCTTAAAATATATATCCATTTTATTTTGTATTCTTAAAATATCTGTCCATTTGATTCTGTATTCTTAAAATATCTGTCCATTTTATTCTGTATTCTTAAAATACCTGTCCATTTTATTTTTTATTCTTAAAATATCTGTCTATTTTATCTTGTATTCCTAAAATACCTGTCTATTATATTTTGTATAAACCAAACAAAACCTTTTTTCAGTTTTCTTCTGAAGATTAAAAAAGAAACCCACAAAATCACTGTGTAACTTGTTTACTTCTAAGTATTTACATATAATTTTACTCCACGCTCGAGTATTTTCAGGCTCTATCTGTGGCCCATTTTCAAGAGATGTGTGGGATGTCAGCCTGGGTCAAGGCCCAGCAGTCTTCTGGAACTTCTTCTCGTTGAGCTGTCGTTTATGTGATGACAGCTCAACGAGAAGAAGTTCCAGAAGACAGCTGGGCCTTGACCCAGCCTGACATCCCACACATCTCTTGAAAATGGGCCACCGATAGGGTCTGAAAGTACTCGAGTGTGGAGTAAAATTATATGTAAATACTTAGAAGTAAACACGTTACACAGTGATTTTGTGGGTTTCTTTTTCAATATTTTGTATTCTTAAAATACCTGTCCAATTTAATTGTATTCTTAAAATTCTGGTCCATTTTATTTTGTATTCTTAAAATATGTCCATTTTGTTTTGTATTCTTAAAATTCTTGTCCTTTTTATTTTGTATTCTTAAAATATCTTTTAATTTATTTTTCTATTTTTAAAATTCTGATCCTTTTTATTTTGTATTCTTAAAAATCTGGTCCAAAAAAACAAACAACCTGAGAACTTAATTCCCGCTCGAAGTTAAAAGTTAAAGCAGTTTCAGTCCTCCACCAGGCTATTGCATCTCAGGCAGACGTCAGCCCGGTAACCCCCCCCCCTGCCATGACGTCACTCAATGGCTGTAACCATCCAGTAGACAACCTCACTCGTGATCTCTCTATTCTCTCCAAGACGGGGATCGAACGCTAGCTAACCCCGAGGTTACGAGACCAGCGCGCTACCTTTACTAGATAATGTGACAGAAGAATCATCTGAATAATTAATTTGATCACAGTAAGAAAGACAGTAGGCGACGCGCGGACAGAGAAGGAGAGATATATCAGAAGAGACAGAGGTAAGCAGACGGACGGGAGATGCAGTATATCATATATTATGAATCTAAGACAGGAGTTGCGAGACAGAAAGAGACAGAATTGACAGCGTGACTTCCAGTATAGGGAAAACTTACAGACGGCAAATAAGAGACAGGAATTGCTAGACAGGAACAGACAGAATTGACAGCCTGACTTCCAGTAGGGAAAACTTACAGACGGCAAATAAGAGACAGGAATTGCTAGACAGGAACAGACAGAATTGACAGCGTAACTCCCAGTAAGAAAAACATACAGACAGGAATTACTTGACAGAAAGAGAGCAAATAACAGAGGGAATTACTACAGACAGACAGACAGACAATTGACAGCCTAACTCCCAGAGGGAAAAACGGACAGACAGGAATGATTAGACAGAAGCTGACAGAACTGATAGCAACAGCAAGAACAACCTGCATCAAGAACAAAAACAGACAGAATCAGACAGACAGACAGACGGACAATGACACAAGGGAAAGAAGTGACCGATAATCACAATGGATTAAAAAAGAAAAAAGAGCGACGGATTATCCCTAATTGCTTGGTTTTTTATTTACGTATTTAACTTTTTTTCCGCTAATTTGATCGCCTGTCTTTTTTTTTTTAACAGAGTTACGGGTAAACATGTTTTGGGTGACCTAATGATTGTGAGAGTGTACTAAATATATAAAATTTATATATACATGTCGATAGTACGGTAGTTTTTTTTATCATGCAGTCTCTATCTCTCTCTCTCTCTCTCTCTCTCTCTCTCTCTCTCTCTCTCTCATATATATATATATATATATATATATATATATATATATACTATATATATAGTATATATATATATATATATATATATATATATGATATATATTATATATTATGTATATATATATATATATATATATATATATTATATATATATATATATATATATATATATATAGATATATATATATATAGTATGATATATATATTATATATATATATATATATATATTATATAGATGAGAGAGAGAGAGAGAGAGAGAGAGAGAGAGAGAGAGAGAGAGAGAGAGACTGCATGATAAAAAAAACTACCGTACTATCGACATGTATATATAAATTTTATATATTTAGTACACTCTCACAATCATTAGGTCACCCAAAACATGTTTACCCGTAACTCTGTTAAAAAAAAAAAAGACAGGCGATCAAATTAGCGAAAAAAAAGTTAAATACGTAAATAAAAAAAACCACGCAATTAGGGATAATCCGTCGCTCTTTTTTTGTTTTTTAATCCATTGTGATTATCGGTCACTTCTTTCCCCTGTGTCATTGTCCGTCTGTCTATCTGATTCTGTCTTTGTTCTTGATGCAGGTTGTTCTTACTGCTGCTATCAGTTCTGTCTGCTTCTGTCTAATCATTCCTGTCTGTCCGTTTTTCCCTCTGGGAGTTAGGCTGTCAATTGTCTGTCTGTCTGTCTATAGTAATTCCTTCTGCTATTTGCTGTCTTGTCAGTGTTTCCTTCTGGGAGTTGGACTGTTTATTCTGTCTGTTCCTGCCTTACGACGCTCCTGATTGGCTGTTGATAAGCCAATCACAGGGCTGGAAACTCCCACGCTCTCTCTCGAGAGTTCACATCGGCAGGATGTACGTTCCACCTCTCCTGAAAGACATATACCTCAGGAGAGTTGGAACATACATCCTGCCAATGTGAACTCTCTCGAGAGACTGAGAGTTTCCAGCCCTGTCATTGGCTTATCAACAACGGAGTCACGGGTTTCCACGGTTAAGTCAAGATACAGATTTTTTTATTGATTTATTTTTTTATTTTTTCAAAGAAGAGATGTGAACCAGGATCTCATTGCTTGGTAGGAGAGAGAGAGAGAGAGAGAGAGAGAGAGAGAGAGAATTATATATATATATATATATATATATATATATATATATATATATATATATATATATATATATATATGTTATATATATATATATATATATATATATATATATATATAATTCTCTCTCTCTCTCTCTCTCTCTCTCTCTCTCTCTCTCTCTCTCTCTCTCCTACCAAGCAATGAGATCCTGGTTCAAATCTCTTCTTTGAAAAAATAAAAAAATAAATCAATAAAAAAAATCTGTATCTTGACTTAACCGTGGAAACCCGTGACTCCGTTGTTGATAAGCCAATGACAGGGCTGGAAACTCTCAGTCTCTCGAGAGCGTTCACATTGGCAGGATGTATGTTCCATCTCTCCTGAGGTATATGTCTTTCAGGAGAGGTGGAACGTACATCCTGCCTATGTGAACTCTCGAGAGAGAGCGTGGGAGTTTCCAGCCCTGTGATTGGCTTATCAACAGCCAATCAGGAGCGTCGTAAGCCACTGGCCTAGACGTCAAATGCATGGTTGATGTGAATTTACTATAGTAACATCTGTCCTCATTACTATAAAAATTACAGGTGTTACAGAGGTCTGTTATGAATTGTGATGCACTTGGTCAAAGTAATCTCCTGTACGAACATCTGTCATCTGGATGTGTATGTGATTCCCTCCCATTATGTTATCTGCTGCCCCTGATAGCTGGATTAGAGTGACCTCTTGGCCAAGGATTGATTTAGTAATGACCTGGCATTTCTTTAGCCGTGACCTGATATTTTTTATCAATGGCATGGGACATATTTTGCAATGACCTAGTATTTGTAATCAATGACCTGAGACATATTTTGAAATAACCTGGGATATCTTTAGCACTGACCTGGTATCTTTTAGCAATGACTTGGGATATGTTTAACAATGACCTGGTATTTATTTAGCAATGACCTGTTATTTCTTTAGCAGTGACCTGGGATATATTTAGCAATAACCTGGGATTTATTTAGCAATGACCTGTGATGTATTCAACAATGACCTGTGTTTTATTTAGCAATGACCTGGGATATCTTTAGCAATGACTTGGCATTAATTTAGAAATGACCTGTTATCTGTTTAGCAATGACTTGGGATATATTTAGCAATAACCTGTGATTGATTTGCAATGACCTGGGATATCTTTAACAGTGATTTGGGATTTGTTTAGCAATGACCTGGGATATATTTAGCAATAACCTGTGATTGATTTGCAGTGACCTGAGATATATTTAACAATGACCTGGCATCATTTAGAAATGACCTGTTATTTGTTTTGCAATGACATGGGATATCTTTAGCAATGACTTGGCATTTATTTAGAAATGACATGTTATTTGTTTAGAAATGACCTGGGATATATTTAGCAATAACCTGGGGTTCATTAGCAATCACCTGGGATGTTTTTAACAATGACCTGGGATATCTTTAACAATGACCTGGCATTCATTTAGCAATGACCTGGGATATATTTAGTAATAACCTGTGATTCATTAGCAATGTCCTGGGATATATTTAACAATGATCTGGGATTTATTTAGCAATGACCTGGGATTTACTTAGCAGTGACTAGGGATATCTCTAGCAGTGACCTGGTATTTTTTAGCAATGACTGGGATATACTTAACAATGACCTGGGATTTATTTAGCAGTGACCTGGTATTTTTTAGCAATAACCTGGGATTCATCAGCTATGACCTGGGATATATTTAACAATGACCCTGGGTTTATTCAGCAATGACCTGGGATATCTTTAGCAGTGACCTGGTATTTTTTGGCAAGGACTTGGAATATGTTTAACAACGACCTGGTATTCATTTGTCAGTGACCTGGTATTTTGTAGCAATGACCTGAGATATATTTAACAATGGCCTGGGATTTATTTAGTAATGGTCATCTGGCGATCGTCTGAATCCGCCAGAATCTGGTAATAGTTATTGTCTTATTTCTGTTAAAATAATTAAGCAGATTTAAGCGTCGATTCCGACGAAAACTCTACCAGCGTTAGACCTCGTTACTGACAGCAAACGATTCGATTTTGGGAGCGATAGGAATGTAACTTTAGGCGATAAGGGACCTTCGTTCCTTCGGAATCTCGGCTGCATTCTAACCGTTCAGTTGGTTTCTTTCCGCTTAGCTGTCCAGCTTCTTTGATTTTCTTAAATATTAATATTATTATTATTATTATAATAGCCTTCCGATCTCCACGCAGGTATGTTCCCCTACGACCTCTGCTCTTCCGCTGTGTGAGGCGAGGTTGGAACCGAAGTATGATTGGCATTATTGCTTTAATTATTGATTTTTCATTTCATCATAAAAAAAATAAATAGATAAATTTTCGGTGTTTGTATAAACTTGAATTTTGTAAAAACCCTTGAGATAAATTTATGAATTTAACGAAAAGCAAAGACGATTAATATACGTGAAAATTCATTTTAAAAAAAGCGTCAAAACAATTTAAATAAAATGGACATTTTCAATTTGTCTTTGTGTAGAAATAAACCAAAATTCTCCAGAGATGAATAAAAAAAACAAATATAAGACTTTACTTAATTATACGTAAAACATTGACGATCGTTTGTCTGCGAAGAATTTAACCACGATGCAATTACTTTAAGAAACACCTTATTGCAGGAGATCAGGAAATAACTGCTACTGAAGTGAAGGCCGCTTGAGTGTTGAAACAAAATGGAGACATTGTAATCATAATAACAGTTACAACCGCCAATAATCGGTTGCTTTGCAATATTAATCCGCTGCATGAACAGGTTTGAAGGAATACCGATTTTGCTGAAGTTCAAGGTTGGTGCCTGAGTTTTGTCTGCGCATGCGCGTAATAATCTCTCTCTCTCTCTCTCTCTCTCTCTCTCTCTCTCTCTCTCTCTCTCTCTCAATATATATGTGTGTGTGTGTATGTGTATGTATGTAAATATATATACATATATATATATATATATATATATAGTATATATATATATATGTATAGATATATATAGTATAATATATTATATATATATATATATATATATATATATATATATATATATTAAATGTTTGTGTGTCTTTCTCCTCTCTGTTATCCAGCAATAAAAACCTTTTTCTTTAAAAAAATATAACTTTTAAAAAGAAAAAACTAAGATAAGCCACAATATTTCGAACAGATTACATCGACTGGATTTTTAAAATATGTATATAGTATATAGTATATATATATATATATATATATATATATATGTATGTATGTATGCATGTATGTATGTATGTATGTATATGTATATATCCATGTATAAAATGTCCTTAGATGAAAAGTAAATAAAAAGGTAAGATTGAGATACGATAATAAGAAAAGTCATATAAGGAATAAATAACATCCACGAACAATCTAACATAACAAACAATAACAACTAATTAGCAATACATAAATAACAGACCACAACAAGCAGGAAAACAAAAGCCAAATACAACCATAGCAAATAAAAGCCTCACAAAAAAGAAAAAAAATAGAGCAGCAAATAAAAGCCGACACCACATTTCCGTCATTGGCTGAATCAACGTGACACCTCCGAAATTCCGGTCCTATCTGGTAATTCCGATTTGGAGGTCGATGGAAGAACACCGCCCCCCTTCCCCCTCCCACACCTCCCCTCCCCCAGCCTGTATCTTGTACCCCCTCTCCATCTCCCCCCTCCCCCTCCCCAGGGACTTTATGCTATTTGTCAACTGGACATCGATAGCCTCGACTGGAGAGGCTGTAAGACACTGTAGGACACTATAAGATACTGTATGACTCTGTTAGACACTGTAAGACACTGTAGGTCAATATGGAAAACTGCAGGACACTGTAGGATACTATAGGACCCGTAGAACACTATAGACCACTGTAGGACACTATATTGCACTATATGACACTGTAGAACACTATATGACACTATAAGACACTGTAGAACACTATATGACACTATAACACACTGTAGAACACTATAGGACATTGTAGAACAGTATAAACCACTGTAGGGCACTATAAAACACTATATAACACTGTAGAACACTATGTGCCACTATAAGATACTGTAGAATACTATAGGACACTGTAGGTACGGATGGTGTGACAGGACACTGAATTTCATTAGGACATCTTTAGATCTTCATGCTGTTTGTCAAATAGACACTCAGGCGCTTATTTAGAAGGAGCTTGCAGGACACTATAGGACACTGTAGGAGAAGGATTCAGTGAAAGGACACCGAATTTCACTAGGACATCTTGGGGGTCAAGTAGGAGAGATTACAACCACAGTTAGGACATCGTCGAGTCAATGGAGAAGTTAGAATAACACTGCAGTGTCCGACAAGAGATATAATTGAAGTAGATTAGTTAGGAAGGACTCTTGGGACACTGAATGTGTTAGTAGGACACCGAGATATCACGGCAGAGATAAGAATAGGACACCGTGTGGATATCGCTAAAGGACTACAAAATCAACGCCTTCCGAAAAAGACACTTGGACATCGTAGAATTCGGGGCTAAATGTCTTTGGGACACAGAACATAATTCATGGGACATCGAGACCAATCATATAAAGGACAAGGCTAGAGAACAGCCACATTGTCTACATAGAAGCAACTCTCTCTCTCTCTCTCTCTCTCTCTCTCTCTCTCTCTCTCTCTCTCTCTCTCTCGTACGATACACGATATGATTTTTTTCAGTATCTTAAAGTACATATTTTTTTAGAATAAAAATAAAAGTACATATTTATTTTAAAATTAAAATAAACGAATAATTATATCTATAAGCTCGTAACCCCACCCAGCCGCCAGTCCCCCCACCCATCCCCCGCCCCCCTGTCCCCCCCCCCCCCACACACAAAAACCGTGGTCACGTGACATGACGATACTTTCAGCTATCACGTGACCCGATGACGTCACGCGACAACCCTACCTGGCGTTCAAGAAAAGTTTCCAGTTATTACTTTTTTTAATGGATTTATGTCTCGACAAATAAGCGCCAAGGAAGTAATGTGAATCGGGGGGAACACGTAAAATGAAAGAGAATGTAGAAGCTTAGCAACTTCGATATATATATATATATATATATATATATATATATATATATATATATATATATATATATATATATATACATATATATATATATATATATATATATATATATAAAGAAAAATCCAGTCAAGAACAAATTCTAGATTTATTATTAAGTGAAATTATTGATTATTAAGTGGAATTAATTCCGTAAAAGTAATCATTATTAAATAAAATTATTAATCCTTAAGTAAGATTATTATTTTTTTATTGAAATTAATTTGTAAGCAAAATAATTACTTTTTAAGTAAATCTAATTAATAAGTAAAACTAATTTGTAATTTGCAAGTTTAATTATTATTTGTTGAGGAAATTATTATATTAGATAAAATTATCAATTATTAAGCACAATTATCAATCACTAAGCAAATTTATTAAGTAATATGATCAGTCATTGAATAAGATTATGAACTATCAAGCAAAATAATTATTCAACAAGTAAGATCATTCTTTTATGGCATTATCAAGTCCAGCGACGATTTCAATAGTAGATAATCACCTGCAGACGTATATATATATATATATATATATATATATATATATATATATATATATATATATATATATATATATATATATATATATATATATATATATATATATATATATATTAAAATAATGCACCCACAACAATATAATTTATAATATACTATAAATCTTTGGAAAGAACATTTATCTTGGCAATGCACGACGCGGAAAATTTCAACGAACGAATATTGTCTACGCATGCTAAGTAGGGGAAATTTAATTCAAGGCTAATTTTAAATCATTTAATCTGTTATTTATTATTATTTTTTTATCTTTTCATTTCTTGTTACAGACACTGCCATGAATTAAGATGATTCGCCTTTAAAAAAGACAATAATCTCCGTCTGAGCTTAAAAAAAACTACTTGGCAATGACAACTCAAAGTGGGATTTCGCTTAGTCCATAATAAAAAAAAATAATATGAATATATATAGTATATATATATATATATATATATATATATATATATATATAGATATAAAGATATATAATATATAAATTATATATATATATATATATAATAATATAATAATATTATATATATATATATCTATATATATAATTAACTATATATATATTATAGTATATATTATATATAATATATATATATAGTATTATATAATATAAATAGAATTATTATACTTCTCTATCCCAACTGCGACGCATTGCCGCTTGTACCGGAAATCATACGCTATTTTGCAACGACTGTATAATATAATATGTGATATATATACTACATATATATATATATATATATATATATATATATATATATATATATATATATATATATATCATATTATTTTTTTTATTATGGACTAAGCGAAATCCCACTTTGAGTTGTCATTGCCAAGTTAGTATTTTTAAGCTCAAACGGAGATTATTGTCTTATTAAAGGCGAATCATCTTAATTCATGGCAGTGTCTGTAACGAAATGAAAAGATAAAAAAAATAATAATAAATAACAGATTAAACGAGTTAAAATTAGCCTTGAATTAAATTTCCTCTACTTAGCATGCGTAGACAATATTCGTTCGTTGAAATTTTCCTCGTCGTGCATTGCCAAGATAAATGTTCTTTCCAAAGATTTATAGTATTATAAATTATATTGTTGTGGGTGCATTATTTTAATATATATATATATATATATATATATATATATATATATATATATATATATATATATATATATATATATATATATATATTATTACTTTCACGCACCAAACTTGTTATTCGTTTAATTACAAATTAAATTAAACTTAGGATCATATATCTTAACTTGACTTTAACCAGCACATTAATGACGCTAAGAGACAATGACTTTAAAGATAAATAATGGGAAAAAACAAGCGCTTTGCGCTCGTATTAAATAGAAGGCAGTTGTATTTACGCGTACGCCTTGACCATTAATAAGAAGACTCTAATATAGAAATATTTCTTTCTGTTTAGAGTGAACACTCCCTCTTATTATCACAAAGGACGAACAGGAACTTAAAAGATTCCATAAATAGACTCTTGAATGCTCCCACGGACGAAGACCCTTGGATATCATATCGATGTGCTAAAAATACCACTTTAAATTAGAAGGTTAGCAAAGAATTGGGACTTACGCACTTCGGTTGGTCCTATGGTTTCCATATCGGGGGCTGAGTGCGTATTTGCGTATATAGATATATATATATAATATAGATATAATAGATAGGTAGATATAGGCATAAGATATATATATAGATATCTAGATATATATTGATTTTATATATATATGATAGATATAGATATGTATATATATAGATAGATATATATATATAAGCTAGACTAGATATATATATATATATATATATAGATACTATAATATATAATATATTATTTATATACTATATATATATATATATATATATATATATAATATATATCTATATATATGAATAATTATCAACATCGAACCGTGATCCAGTTTATATTATCAATTCAAGCTACAAATGTCCTTTAATATCTAAATTCACTTTACCTCCCAAATGATATATTTTCATATATGTACCGAGGAGAATTTTTTAATTGATAATAATTTCGTCCCCCCATGGGATCGAACCACGTCCAAGTGGACGGGGACGAAATCAGGACAGTCAGTGGACGCTATCCAATCAGCCAACAGAGACGCTATAAGTTCATATCGATTCTGACCTTACAAATCACCCTCGATCTGGGTGCTTTCGTAATTAGAATCGATATGAAACCCCGTCTACCATGTTGGCCAATTCGAGCGTTTGACAGCACGTAGCCTTTTGTTATTGAAATAATTATCACATCGAACCGTGATCCATTTATATATCAATTCAAGCTACAAATGTCCTTTAATATCTAAATTTACTTTTACCTCCCAACTGATATTTTCATATATGTACCGAAGGAGAATTTTTTAATTTGATAATAATTTCGTCCCCCCATGGGATCGAACCACCAGTCCAAGCGGACGGGGACGAAATCAGGACAGTCAGTGACGCTATCCAATCAGCCAAACAGAGACGCTATAAGTTCATATCGATTCTGACCTTACAAATCACCCTCGATCTGGGTGCTTTCGTAATTAGAATCGATATGAAACCCCGTCTACCATGTTGGCCAATTCGAGCGTTTGACAGCACGTTAGCCTTTTGTTATGAATAATTATCACATCGAACCGTGATCCATTTTATATATCAATTCAAGCTACAAATGTCCTCCTTTAATATCTAAATTCACTTTACCTCCCAAATGATATATTTTCATATATGTACCGAAGGGGAATTTTTTAATTGATAATAATTTCGTCCCCCCATGGGATCGAACCACCGTCCAAGTGGACGGGGACGAAATCAATTAAAAAATTCCCCTTCGGTACATATATGAAAATATATAATTTGGGAGGTAAAGTGAATTTAGATATTAAAGGACATTTGTAGCTTGAATTGATATCTATCTATATTATATATATATATATACTATATATATATATATATATATATATATATATATATATATTGTTGTAATTTTAATACTCACTATGCCCTCTTAGCGCCTTTTTTTTGGATACGCTTGTCGCTACTAAGCCTCAAGATCCAGTTGCAGGGCATATGAAGAAATTATTGATGTGGCGGGAAACTGGTGTCCCGTAATCCCGCTTCTGGACGTCGTAATTTCTTCATATTTCTTGTAATTGGATCCCGAGGCTCTGTAGTGACTGCGTGTGCCCAAAAATGCGCTCAGAATTCGAGAAGTGAAGATGGGCATTGTGGGTATTACAATTACATATGTATCTGATGAATATATATAGATATATATATATATATATATATATATATATATATATATATATATATATATATTTAAAACCATCTGCGCTAATTACTTTCACCATATATACTGAATACATGATACTTAACTCAAGATTACATAGATAGAGAGATAGAAAGAAAGATAGATATTATTATTATTATTATTATTATTATTATTATTATTATTATTATTAATTATATTATTATTATTATTCTAAGAGGTCCACAATAATAAAAGGGAAGGGTTCGAAAGCTTTTTGTAAATGGTTTTTAAATTATACACGATCTCGCAACATTTCTTTATTGTTCTGGACCTCTTAGAACATTATATATACTCTCGCGATAGTTTTTTCCTAATTATTATATTTATATTATTTTATTAATTATTATTAATTATTATTATTATTATTATTATTATTATTATTATTACGTCACATTCATCATCATCCCTGATTTACAGCATTCATTATATGTATCTATCAATATCACCATTATGATCACTATCAGTATCGCTGTCATTATCACAGACTCCGTTAGAGAGTTGTCGTCCACTACCTCACAATAATCACTATCTGAAAACGATGAACCTGGCCAATCACCATAAATCACCATAAGACATTTATTCACCACTAATTTCTTCTTTACGACGAAGAGCAGAAATAATTGACCACGATATCTGGACAATTCAGTGGTCACGGAAATAAAAGATAATAATGATAATTCTTTGTTTGTGAAAAAAAAAATACAAAAAATTCTCTGTTGAATAAAAAATAAAACATTTTTTGGTTACGAAATATTTTTGGTAAAAGAACAAAATTCTTTGGTCGCGAAAATTTTGTGACGGAAAAAATTCTTTGATCACGAAAAAAAATTCTTTGGCTACGAAAAAGCTTTGGAAAAAAAATTCTTTGGCCACGAAAAAGTTTTGGAAAAAAAAATTCTTTGGTCACGAAAAAGTAAAAAAAAAAAAAAAAATCTTTGGTCACGAAAAAAATTCTTTGGCTACGAAAAAGTCTTTGAAAAAAATTCTTTGGTCACGAAAAAGTTAAAAAAATAAAAAGTATATCTTTGGTCACGAAAAACATTCTTTGGCCACGAAAAAATCTTGGAAAAAAAATTCTTTGGTCACGAAAAAGTTTTGGAAAAAAAATTTAGTCACGAAAAAAATTCTTTGGCCACGAAAAATATTTTTGTCGCGGAAGAAATTCTTTGGTCACGAAAAAATTATTTTGGTCACGAAAAAGAAAAAAATTCCTTGGTCACGAAAAATATTTTTTTAATCACGGAAAATTTCTCTGGTCAAAAAGATTTCTGGTGACGAAAAAAAATTCTGGTCACGAATAAAAATCTTTTGTAACAAATAAAAAAATAATTATTTGGTCACGAAAATAAAATAAATAAATGTTACAATAATAAAAAAATAATCCATCACGAAATTACATAAGTTAATTCTTCGGCCACGAAAATAAAAAGGAAAATTAAATAATTCTTTAGTGGCAAAAAAAATAGAATCATTATCTAGTCTCGAAAATTAAAGAAAAATGATTTTGTCACGTAAGAAAAAAAAACATGTTTCTGTTAACGATTTCGTCGACAGATAAGACTTGTCAATTAAGATACGTCTGAATTATGCCTGGTTTAGACACTAGGGGTTTGGGGGGCGGTGGGCTAATGACACGCCCCCTTTGGTTTTTGTCTGATTTAGACATAATGCTATATTTAGCATGCTTTGATTTCTTGGCTAATTTATATGTGGGGTAAATTAATCTTTCTTAATGTATGTCTAATTTAGACATGGCCCGGGGCTGGGAGTGTGTCGCCACTTTCAGTTTATGTCTGATTTAGAAGTGACAATTGAATAAGCAGTCTTTGACTTATTGTGTAATTTAGATACGAGTTAAATTTAGCCTAATTAATTTATGTCTGATTCAGACATGGGATATGTATGAGAACTCTTTAAATAATGTCTTATTTACTCACGTCTTCTTTATGTCTTGACTTCTACATGGTGTCTGAATTGGATACTGTCTTATGTCTAATTTATATATTATAAAC
Source organism: Macrobrachium nipponense (assembly GCF_015104395.2). Taxonomy (NCBI): domain Eukaryota; kingdom Metazoa; phylum Arthropoda; class Malacostraca; order Decapoda; family Palaemonidae; genus Macrobrachium; species Macrobrachium nipponense. The sequence continues at coordinate 34,116,211 of NC_061097.1, forward strand.
TATTTGGTCATCTTTTGATTTGTCTAATCTTGATCTAGAACTGGAAAACGATAGCACACTTTCATGTCTAAATTAGACATTGGCTTGTAAATTAACCCTCGTGCATTTATGTCTAATATAGACTTGGAATCTAAAACAGCCTGTCTTCTGTCTTGAGTCATGTCTCATTCTTGTGAGACTTAGACCGTTATTAACACTATGTCTGAATTAACCGATATTATGTGATAGGTTACCTTACTGTATCGATTAATATATATGTATATATATATATATATATATATATATATATATATATATACATATATATATATATAATATATATATATATATATATATATATATATATATATATATATATCTAATAAAAGGAGCCCATAAAAACCACCAAAATGTAGAGAGAAAAAGTACTATATTTCAGAGACTGCTGTCTCTCTCTTCAGGTATATGAATGAGAAAAGTTTACAGAAAATGGTGGTATTTATACAGAGATTCGTCCACAATTACCGCCAATTTAGGTCACCCTGGCTGATAACTTTTGTCACAAATTCAGAGAAGCACATATACCACTTCACAACATAAAACTTTTAAGCCTTGACGTAGACTCCCTATTCACAAAAGTACCAGTACAGGACGTTCTTCAGTTTTTAAGGGAAAAATTATCCCCCTATTCAGATCATTTCCCTTTGGCACTTGACAAAATAATAAAGTTAGTTGAATTATGTGCACATAATAACGTATTTTCATTCGGGGAATCATTCTACAAGCAAAAATTCGGGTGTAGTATGGGTAGTCCTTTAAGTCCTATTTTAGCCAATCTGTACATGGAATACTTTGAAACTACAGTAATAAATGCAATAAAACCCAAAAACATGCTGTGGATGAGATACGTGGATGACATACTAACATTTTGGGATAATAAGTGGGGTAATTTTAATGAATTCCTCTCAAAATTAAACGCATTAGTGCCCAGCATCAAATTTAAAGTTGAATGGGAAACAGACAACAAAATTCCTTTTCTTGATGTTTTAATAATCAGAGACACGACAGAATACAAATTTACCATATACAGAAAACCAACGTTCTCACTTTCATATATTCACTACTTTAGCTATCATGACAATACTATCAAGATAGGTCTAGCCAGCAAACCTATTCCTAAGAGCCTTACGAATTTGTTCCCCAGATTTCCTGGAAAAAGAATTTGAACTAATTCGCAAGCAACTTTCATCTTTAAAGTATCCTGACCATATATTGAGAAAGCAATTCAAAAAGACAACGTAATTTTCTACCGACCCCCTAAAGACAAGACCAGAGACACACCCAACAATAAAATAAAAATTCCCCACCTGGAGACGATTAAGAGAGTAACTCACACCCTTGGGAAATCCAACCCTTTTGCATTTACCTACCCAAATACCTTAGCCAAATCCCCTGCTGATTAACGTCCAACAAAAGACATCGCCCAAAGACTCTGGGGTATATGAGATCCATGCCGGAGGACTGTGACCAATCTTACATCGGATTTACAGGTAAATCACTTCCCCAGAGATTAATACAACACAAACGGTCAGTTAGGTATGGACAACAGAACTCGGCTATTTTCAATCATATAAATGAACATAACCATAGAATAAACTGGAATATGTCACGTGTAATTTATAGCAGCAACTGCCGGTACAAGAGTCAAATGATGGAATCGGCCTTTATAAAAGAGAAGCCAGGTAATGAACATCTCAAAAGGGAATTGGACATCAGACATCGTCGACGCAGTGTTCATTCAACCACGCTTAAGAAGATTAAAGGAAGATTATCAGCGGGGTGACCTAAATTGGCTTACTTGTGGACGAATCTCTTGTATAAATACCACCTTTTCTGTAAACTTTTCTCATTCATATACCTGAAGAGAGAGACAGCAGTCTCTGAAATATAGTACTTTTCTCTCTACATTTTGGTTTGTTTTTATGGGCTCCTTTTATTAGATGGAATTCTGTTGTTACAGACAACACTTTTACCAGTCATATATATATATATATATATATATATATATATATTATATATTATATATATATAATATATATATTCTATATATAATATATATATAATGTAAGTTAGATTAAACCAGGCTAGGTCGCGCTGGTGTTTATTTATTTATATATACAGGTAAATTATTAAAGAATGTGATATTATTGAATTGAAAATGCCATATATATATATAGTATATATATATATATATATATATATTATATATATATAGTATATATATATATACGTATATATATATATATATATATATATATATATACGTATATATATATATATTTGTGCGTGTGTGTGTGTATTACTCGGTATAGCAAATAAACCTATCACTTAATATCGGTTTTAGACTCCAAGTCTATATTGAGCATAAATATGCGTGTATATATACCTACATACATACATACACATGCATACACTGTGATAGTATTACGTACACAAACAAACACGCACATACACTATAGAGACAGTCGTTTACTCCCGGGGAGATACACCATCAACACCTTGTTTACTTCCTGTCATGATACAATGATAATCATGACGATAATGATACTGATAATATAATGATGATAATGAAGGAGATATGATTATCAACCTTCGTCTCTGCAAAGGTGGCTGGATTAGACCCGGCTCCTCATCCAGTCCCCCCTACACCCCCTCCCCCAGAACCCTGGCTATGGGGAAGGGGGGATGTTGTAGGTACCCCCTACACCCCCTCCCTCCCTCCCTCTCTCCCCCTTCCCCCCCCTCCCCTTTCCCCCTACCCCGTGACTCCTCCCATCACTTTTCATTGGCCAATGTTATTGTTGTGGATTCGTACAGTCAGTGGGATGTCTGGAGGATGGATTATCTTTAAGCATAATTAACTTAAATTTATATATATATATATATATATATATATATATATATATATATATATATTACATAAAACCCACCACATCAATTTTTCTTTCCATCGACAGAACTACGAGACCAAAAACACACTCGAACAGAAAGGACCACCAATATATTTCAGTCCGATCCACACACAAGACCTTCGATCTTTTCAAAGACATCAATGTCTCAGTCACTGAGACCTCACTGAGACCTCACGGAGACCTCACAGAGACCTACCTCTCTTGGGTGACTTGACATCAACAACAAAAGCACATCGCCAAATATATACCATTTACACTAATGCAGGTACCGACGTCGGAGGAAAGAGAGAGACCTTGAATTTATAGCTATTTGTTTTTCTTGTTTTCTATTTTCTTTTCAGATTTTCTGGATGACACTGTTTTATTCGGTATCTCTTTCTCTCCCTCTCTCTGTTTCTTTCTCTTTCTCTTTCTCATCTCCCTCTTTCTTGATCTTCTTGATATTTCCTTTACGTATCAATAACACTTATTCGAAAACACTTTGCAACAAAGTAAATGTTTTTTTTTCTAAATCTGGAACCGGTAACAGAATGACAACAGTAATGATAATAGTAGTGATAACAATAGTATTAGTTATAAAAGTAGTAGTAGTAGTAGTAGTAGTAGTATTAGTGATAGTAAAAGTAGTAATAGGGATCGGTTTGCCTACCATGGCGTCACGAAGCGCTGGTGGTGATAATGATGGAGGAGTTTGCAGATTTAGCATCTATTGTTGGAGATTTGATGATGATGATGATGTTGTTGTTGGAGATTCGGGGCGGACGTTGTTGTTGGAGGAGCTGCTGCTTCTGCTGCTGCTGCTGCTGTTCTTGTTGTTGTCGTATTGGGGGGGATTTCGTTCGATGGAGGAGATGTTGTTATTGTTGGAGTTGGTGGTGGCGATTGATGTGGCAGTTGTTGATGATTGGTGGTTGTTGGAGGAGGCAGTGTTGTTGTTGTTGGAGTATTACGGTCTGAGCTGACGATGCTGCGGTGGTTGTTGGTGATGTTTTTGGTGCCGTCTGTATAATTGTTGGTGGTAGTGGTGGTGATGTTGTTGGCAAGAAAGGAGGGGAGGGGAGAACGAAGCAAGGGGGAGGAGAAGGGCAGACCGAATACGAGGCCGTATGTGGTGGTGATGGGCGCAGGTTGTTGGGCTGACGGGAAGTCCATCCCTATGATGGGCGTGAGTGAGAGAGAGAGAGAGGAGTGGCGTGAGTGTTCCTCTCCACCCTTCTTCTACACTGACACTGCTGCCACCGACGAAGAAGGAGAGAGACCTTCCTCCTCCTCTTCTTCTTCTTCCTCTTCTTCTTCTTCTTTTCCTTCTGCTGCCGCTGCCGCAGTCCACACGAAACCCCTCTCCTTCCCCTCCCCGTCCCGTCCCGTCCCGTCGCGGACATACACACACACACACTATCACACACACACGCACGCACACATACACAATCAATAACTTCACCTCTCTCTCTCTTTCTCATCTCTCATTTCTGCTTCTCTCTCCTCTCTCTCTCTCCTCTCTCTTCTCTCCACTCATCGGCCCTCTGCCGTCTTTCCTTTCTCTCTTTCTCGTCATCTTTCTCCCTCGTCGCTCCTCTCGCTCTCTCTCTCTCTCTCTCTCTCTCTCTCTCTCTCTCTCTCCCGCCACCACCAATCCCCCTTTCCCCCGAACCTCCACCCACGACCCCCCCCCCCCCCCGCGCCGTTCTCTTCCCCAAGGGCATCCCCACAGGGGATGAGAAGGATTTCGGTCGGCGTTTTGGGGATCCTCAGGTGTTAGAAAAGTGAATGGAATACACGCCCCCCCCCCCAACACCCTCCCCCCGGGGGGTGAGATATAGGATAGGTAGGGGGTACTAGGGACTGCTCCCCTCCCCCTCCCCCCTCCCCAGTGTTAGTGTCTGCGCTGCCGCCTGTCGTAACCGAAATCTCTCTCTCTCTCTCCTCTCTCACTCTCCTCTCTCTCTCTCTCTCTCTGTTAAACTTTTTCTCTTTGATAAACCGGAGGCTGATTAGCGAGTCTCAGAGTCTTCCGAGGTTAAATGAAAAACCTCGAGGAGTCAGGAACAAACTTATAAAGTTGTCGATGAGGTAATGAATAAATATAAAACCTCGTTGAGGTCATGAGTACACTGTTAAATCTTCGAGGAAGCAAGTATAAAACTTATAAAACCTCGAGGAGGTAATGCATAAGGTTCTACACGCCTCGAGGAGGTAATGTATAAGCTTCTAAACGCCTCGAGGAGGTAATGTATAAGCCTTTTAAAAAAAAACATCGAGGAAGGTGGGGATTGTATAAGCTTCTAAACGCCACCTCGGGAGGGGAAATGTATAGGCTTTTTGAAAAACATCCGAGGGAGGTAATGGTAAAATAAAGCTTTCTTAGAACGCACTAAACAGAGAGCCTCCTTGATCGGGGAATGAGAATTATTGTGGTGAATGGTTTCGAGGAGGTAATGTAATTTTTAAAAGCTTTTTAAAAACATCGAGGAGGTAATGTATAAACTTCTAAACACCTCGAGTAGGTAATGTATAAGCTTTTAAAAACATCGAGGAGGTAATGTATAAGCTTCTAAACGCTTCGAGGAGGTAATGTATAAGCTTTTAAAAACATCGAGGAGGTAATGTATAAGCTTCTAAACGCCTCGAGGAGGTAATGTATAAGCTTTTAAAAACATCGAGGAGGTAATGAATCAACTTGTATATGTGTATCTATATTAATGACAAGCAGAGACAAGAGATCAGGAGGGCCATTTAATAGGTGAACCGCCCACGTAGGTCAGGTCAGGTCAGGTCAGGTCACCTCCTGCCCTTCCTATGGGGGTGGGGTGTGTGAGGGAGGGAGGTCCTTCTCCAGGACTTCCCCCCCCCCTTTTTTTTCTTTTCTTTGTTTTGCAAGGTCACAAGATTGCAAATGTATACCTCATCGTATCCTCATGTGTCATTTATTAGAAAGGTACGTAACGTCCCCACGTTCGGGACTTGCTCTCTCGACATGTGCGCTGGTGTCGTAATAATAATATCTCCTCTCTCTCTCTCTCTCTCTCTCTCTCTCTCTCTCTCTCTCTGGGAAATAGGTTTTTTCCCTGTGCGGCAGATATTATTATTATTATTATTATTATTATTATTATTATTATTATTATTATTATTATTATTATTATTATTATCGTTGAACTGTCCATTATAAATAAAAAATAGATTAAAGTCATATTTCGAAAAACGGTGGAAATCGTTTAAATCATACAAAAGTCTTAGGGGGACGAAAAGTCTTCCCTCGTGTTCCCATCATGCCCTGGTCAAGTTGCCCATACCAACGGCCTCTGCTTTAGTACATATGCCTGATGACATCTCCTGAATATGGAGTAGATACGACAACCCATCAGATCAGATCTCTCTGTATCTCTGCATCTCCCTTTTGGGTCGTGGTAGTAGCGAGAGGGTCTGCCCATCGCCCTCTACTTCTTCTGCGTTTCTCTTTCTTATTCTTCTGAATGGCTGCTCCCTCTTATTCGACTGGGCGACTGGTTCTTTTCAGTCTCTGTCTGAGAGGTTAGGTGTCGATTTCCAATCTGGTCAGATTTGACACAGTAGACCACACCAGTCTCGCAAGGTGCAACTGAGCACTGAGATACATTGTGTTTCCAGTGGATTTAATCTTTTTATTGTTAACAGAGATGCAAAAGCTACAAGTTATCTTTAGACTAGAATAGAACACGATAAACAAAAATACAGAATGAATTAACAAGGCGATAACATCTGTACAAAACAACGAGGAATGATGCAAAGTATCGAGACTGAACAAGTGGTTTTTATTCACTAATGATCTTTAAGCTGTTTGTGAGAATCATTAAAAAAAAAACTCTTATGAATGAAAAAGAAATTCTTAGGTAACTGATGATGTCTGGAGAAAGTGTGGTACTGAGATTCATTCATAGAAGTGAGACATTGCAGACTATGAAGAAAAAAAATATATATCAGCTGATAATTTCCAAGAAATATATTATATATATGCGTGTGTGTGTGTGTGTGTGTGTGTGTGTGTGTGTGTAGTGTGTGTGTGTGTGTGTGTACCTTTGACAGTGATATTTAAAATAGTTCGCTGAAGTATTTAAAGAGATCCTCACTATATCACCTGATAATTTCCATGAAAGAACGATGGAAAAGTGAAGAAATATATATATATACATATATTATTATATATATTGTCTATTATAATATATATATATGTACGTAGTATGTATGTGTGTGTGTGTGTATAAACCCTTTGACAGTGGTATTTAAAACAGTTCACTAAAGTATTTAAAAATATTCTCACTACTTGCTTTCATCAATGTGAACTTCTGGTAATCAGGGAGAGAAGCCATTTCGTCCCGTTGCCCTTGGAAGAGGGAAGTTAATTAACAGACAGGACAGCGGAAGTCCACCAGTTGCCTGGAAGAACTTGTGGGGGCCTCTCTATCCTTCAACGGGAACCAAAGAATACCAAACGCCGCTTTCTTCGTCGTAAATACGACCGCTCTCTAAATCAAAGGACAAGGATGACGCAGAAGAGGCCTTCTGTGGCCTCTGGGAGGTAACCTTTGCCACGGCTACCTCTTTGCCCTCGGCAGAAGAGGTCAGCGCACCGGCTCGATTCCTGGAAGGACGTCCGGTAGCAGAAGGAACAGAAGACTCCCTCAGAGGTGTGGACAATCCTTCAGGACGAAACTCCCTGCTGGCGATATCAGGAGGCCGGTAGGGATTGAATCCTATGAGAGCCGGGAAAACTGAAGGACTCTCCTCCTCCTCCTCCTCCTCCTCCTCCCCTCTCTCCAGGACTTCAGCCTCTGGAACACTGAAAGAGGCGTAACCGTAAGTCTGTTTCCCGCCGGAAGCTCGAAGCTTCTTCTTCTTCTTTTCGTCCAGGCCGGAATCTTTATCGACGCCGACTTTATTTCCCTTCCTCTTCGTAGGCTTTACCTCGGGAGGTACTCGTCGCTTGGGTCGTAGATATGGGCCATTCCCTCTCTCTTGGTGATTCCAGGAACGGCTGGAATGGCCGGGATTCGCGACGAAGTGTCCAGAGAACGGCTGGAAGCTGCTGGAACGTAATCCGGGACTGGCTCGCTGTGGTAGCCTCCATGATCCTGGAAGGGGGGAAAATGGAAAACTGGAATATAACAAAAATTACTGGACCCCAACCCCCACCCACCCTACCAACCGTTGCATATTTCTCTATTTCCTCAATCATATAATTCAACATCAGTTTATTGTTATACTTTTTTCCATGGAAGGCCTTACTCACCTTGGCTTCTAAATTGTGAAACTCACAATTTTGCTTTTTGGATTCACAAACACACACACACACACAATAAGTAAATGAATTATTATTTAGTGAATTGAGGAGGTAACTAGACTGATAGAAATGTTGGAAAATGAATGAATTATCTCAAAGAATCTATGGCTGACTGACTACTATTAATATTTCTTATCTAAATCAAGGAATGACACTGAATGACAAGTAGAAAAGTCTAAAGAGCTGGTAGAGAGAGAGAGAGAGAGAGAGAGAGAGAGAGAGAGAGAGAGAGAGAGAGAGATTACTTAAAGTGTAAGGAAGTCCAGGCAACTTGTGAGAAAGAAAAAAAAACAAATATTTAAAGTGAGAGAAAGAAAGTCCAGGCAGCTGATGAGAGAAAGAGAGAGAGAGTACTAATAAAATGACAGAAGCAAAGTCCAAACAATAACGAGAGAGAGAGAGAGAGAGAGAGAGAGAGAGAGAGAGAGAGAGAGAGAATCTGCAATAAAGATTGTTTTTTTTTTACAGTGAGACCAAAAGATTACCATACAGACGCCGTGACGTCATCACTTACGTCATGGTGATGATCGTCGCTGTACCCGTGGCCATCTCCGTGATGATCGCCGCCCCCGCCCCCGCCGCCGTGATGGTCATCGTGATGATCATCCTTAGTGATATTAGTTTTATTTAATGACGTCATAGATATAGGAGTGACGTCACAGATAAATTATGACGTCATGCTTATGAATTGTTGTCATTTGATGTTTGTGAATATATAGTTTCATTTTTCTGTGTTGTAAATATCTATATATTTTCTTGAAACTATATATATATATATATATATATATATATATATATATATATATATATATATATATATGTATATATATATAAAATTACTTTCAAGAAAAAATATATAAAAATAGATATCTAAAAAAGAGAATAATGTAACTTTGTGTTATTACGGATAGATTTGATTGATATACAACCTTTGGAATTGATAACAGGAAAGTGGACCAGATTTTATTATTTTGGCGTCTAAAAGTATAGATATATATATATATATATATATATATATATATATATATATATATGTATATTCAAAATTATAATTATTATATTGTTATAAACTCAGAGTGATAATCAGAATATGTTACCCTTGTTTTCAGGAATAGAAAAAAAAATTAAAATTAAAAATAAAAACAAATAAAAATAATATTAAAATTCCAAATAAAGACTCACGTGGTACTTAGGGGCATGGTTGTAGTCCCAGTAATGTTCGCCATGCCCTCCTTTGTCATCGTGCCATCGTACCTGAGGAATGTGTGATTATATATATAAATATATAATGTATGCAGAATCTCTCTCTCTCTCTCTCTCTCTCTCTTATAGTTATCATCGAGTATCGCACCATATTCAGCACTAATGGTTGTGTGGCAGAAGTTTTCAATTTAATTTTATGTCTTTTTTTATTTCGTGTTTATGTTTCTTATATTTAATTTCCAGTTTTACTCTTACATTATTATCTTTATTTTACGATATTTATTATTTTATTTATTGTTTATTTATTAATTATTTCCCTAAGATTGCCTGTAAAAAGTAACATTAAGCCTATAAGTAACACCCGATTGGCTTATCGTATTTTACAGGTAAACCAATCCGTTCCGTTACGATCTAAAGTCTGCGCCCATTTCCCACGCTAGTCATTACTACTCTCGTAGTCACGGCGTCGACTGGGTTCTGTTCTATCTTACGTCACAACAGAGCTTAGTAGGCCTGAGCCTTACCTTCGTCTTAAAATTGTGGTGAGGTCCTCCCTTCTCGTACCTCTCTATGGTATGGTAGCCGTTGCCTCTCTTGAAGCCGAATTCGTACTCCTTTTTGTCGGGCTGGTGGGCGTACCTGTGTGAAGTGAGAGGACACGTATATTAATTAATCATTTATCTACGTACTTGATAGTACGTTATCCCTGTTTACGTACAGATAAACGTACATACGTGTATTTTCCCAAATTAATTTCGTCTCCCGTTCTCCAGCTAACCCAACTTGCATTCATAAACGTCCGGCCTAATGTGGCGCATGCGCACGTCCCCTCCTAACTCCTCCCCACACCCTAAACGCCCACGACCCGCTCCCCCCTTACCTTTTTACGCCCACCTCTCCCCCCTCCTCATAAGAGCTTACTCATGAAGGTACGTCTGTACTTCCATCAATCATTCAGACGTTTACTATGACCCCCTTTGAGAAAGAAAACGGATACACTAGAGAGAACGGATGATGATTGATGGGGAGGCCCTTCTAAACTAGTGTTCCTCCTGGTCTTGCACATATAAACCAGTGCCCTTCGGTCTTGCCAGCATAATCTTGTGTGTCTCCTAGTCTTACCTATATGGTGCCCACTGGTCTTGCCTATATAAACTAGTGTCCAGTCGTCTTGCCTCTATAAACTAGTGGCCCGTGTCTTGTCTCTATAAACTAGAGTCCCCTGGTCTTAATTGCCTATATAGCCTAATCTAGTGTCCCTTGGTCTTCCCTCTATAAACTAGTGTCCCCCAGTCTTAAATGCCTATATAGTCCAATCTAGTGTCCCGTGGTCTTGCCTCTATGAACTAGTGTCTCCTGATCTATATAAACTAGTGTCTCCTGGTCTCGTCTATGTGGTGTTAGTGGTGTTATCTCTAAAATATAGTGTATTTCGATCTTAGTTATGTTGTGTGCCGTGCTCTTGTCTATATTAACCAATGTCTCCTGGTCTCGTCTATATACAGTAGTGTCCCCTGGTCTTGACTTTATGTTGTTTTTGAGTCATTTCGCTGCTTGATGACAGACTAATATTTCAAAAATCATTTGGAAAATCGCCTAAAACTAGGACAATATATCAATTATTGCACAAAACTTTTGAGTCTTATTCAATGGTTGTTGGCTGTTTTCTTGTTCAAAAACTCGTCATAAAAATCGCCAAAAAATAAAATGAAACAGAGAAACAATAAAAGATTTTTGTTTAAAAAATCATTTAAATTTGTTGTTGTGGATCGATTGATTAATTGCTTTTATATGTATTTCATAATATATTAATGTTAAATTAACTAATATTTGGTTTTGATAGTACTTACATGAAGAACTTTTCCTGTCCATGGCCACCATCATGGGTCGCTGAGGCAGATAGGTCATCGGACGAGGAGGTGGCCAGTCCTTTCAGACAAAACACATTTTTATTATTATTATTATTATTATTATTATTATTATTATTATTATTATTATTACTTATTACTACTATATACTCTACTACTGCTACTTACTTAACTACTACTACTACTACTATTACTACTACTACTACTACTACTACTACTACGAAGATTAAATGCAGCTGTCTCAGTTCATTCTATTCTGTGTCGTAACTTACCAATCAAGTCTTTTGCTACATTTTTGTGCTGTTGAATCTGTGCCTGCACTGAAAGCAGACGACATCCACTCAGCAGGAACAGTACTGGTATGGTCAGGTGCTGAAATGAATGGGAGAAATTTACTGAGTACGTCTTAGACGGGGTTAACTTAACCAGGAGAGAGAGAGAGAGAGAGAGAGAGAGAGAGAGAGAGGAGAGAGATAGAGAGAGAGAGAGAGAGATGAGAGAGAAGAGAGAGAGAGAGAGAGAGCAGAGAGAGAGAGAGAGAGAGAGAGAGAGAGAGAGAGAGAGAGAATTCCCCTTAAAGTCTTTGAGATCTCTGTTTTCAACCACATTCCAGCCATAAGTATAAGTTATGTCAAAGAACGCCATAAGAATGTATTACAGAACATCACAATAAAAATATTCATGTCAGAATTTGTTAGTATAATCTAACAGTCTCTACTAAAAGAGCCAATAGTCATATTTGATCAAGCTACTGAATGTTTGTCAAATAGTCATGTTTAATATTTTCAAGCTTCAAGTTTCCTGAATTTCAATTTTTTTCAATTTGCAGGAATTCATTGAATCCTTAATTTATTTATTTTTTATTTATTTTTTTTTTTTTTTTTTTTGCACGGTCTCAAAATTTACAATAATTTTTTTATGCCTAAAACCTGCTTCTTAATACTCTTCGAGATATTTATGTGAACAAACAGAATTAAATGGATACATAACCTTCATGTATGTATACATAATATATATATATATATATATATATATATATATATATATATATATATATATATATATATATTATATATATATATTGTGGATAACTAAACTTTACCATACCTAGCCATGAACGTAAACGAACACTAAAAGACGGAGATTAGAACGAGTTCAACTTACCATTGTTGCTCGCGAAGGAACTGTGATTTCGTAGACTTCAGTCGCTGTTTATATACCATTCGAGAGAGAATCTCTGTCTCGTCCACCTTTCCCGAGGAGGCTTCTACTAACGCCCTCTCCCCTGTTTCCCCCTTCTTTTCCAGTCCCGCCCCCCGACCCTTAGTCACTCTTTAAAGCTTAAAAAAGAAACAAGTTCTACGCTCGAAAGGTCGGAATTTCGCGCCCAATTTTTTTACCGCCAGTTTTCCACTTTTTTTTTTTTCCGTCGTTGGTGATTTTCGATTTCAACTCATTTGGCACATCCGTAACGACCTCTTGACCCTACTCTCTCTCTCTCTCTCTCTCTCTCTCTCTCTCTCTCTCTCTCAATTCGTAAACCAATCAATCAGTTTTATTTCACTTCACGACTTGGCTCCTTATGTATAACTGAATCATGAAAGTTTGGAACGTAATAAATCCATGAATAAAGGTATAAGCCACGAAGGAAAAATAAACAACGGAGTTTCTGCAAGATCTTTCGACTCGACGTCCTTTACTCAGTAGACAAACTGACTTTCATGAGGAATTGACAGTACAGGAAAGGTCGTGTAACTGACAGATAGAGATTATAAGGAGATTAGTACCTAGAGTCCGGTACACCTGGAGAATGAGTAACCTTTCCAAACAAGCATAAACATGCGTACAATTTAAAAAAAAAAGGATTAAGTCAATGACCTCACACACAAGGACAAGACAATTAAAGGATAATATAGGGTGACAGTTATTCAGAACTTTGGTAAACAAAAACTTTTTCACAATACATATTCACAGTACATATTAAACATACATATACAATGAAGATATCTCTAAGGCAACTAATTTGTATTTTAGTCTGTAATTATATCTTTGAGGTCATTCTTAGACATGTTACAAATACAAGGGTCTAAATGAAACAGGTCACGACTAATATTAAAATGACAATGGGAAGTAAGTTGTATTATGGCAGATTCTAAAAGATTTCGTGATAAGACATCTTTTGACCCTTGCACTTACTGAACTTCCAATCCAGTTCATCCGGTGGTTGTTTTCACTTAAATGAATGAATATTGCATTAGATGTTTGCCCAGTTTTGACAGAATATTTATGCTGGTTTAATCTTACTTCTAAACCCTTGGTCGACTGTCCGAGATAAAAAGAGGGGCAGTCCATACATGGAATTTTATATATTATGTTGTTGCTTTTGGGGCCATTTTTTATTAACATTCCTTTTAGTGTGTTATTATAGAAAAAAAAACAAGGTTGACCTTAAAGGCTTTTAACAATGATTTAATGGTTTCAAATCCGTTAAAATACGACAAACTGAGAATGTTCTTAGAATTTTCTTTCTCCGTGTTACTTACACTATAAAACTTTTTGTGGGCTTTATTATAACAAATATCTAATATATGTGAAGGATAACATAAATCTTTCCTTATTTTTCTTATGTATTCAATTTCTTGATCCAAATATTGGGGACAAACAATGCGCAATGCTCATTAAAACATAGAAGAAAAATTTATATTTTGATGTTAAGATGGTGGCCGGAATAGAAATGAACATAAGTTAAGGTCAAAAGATGTCTTATCACGAAATCTTTTAGTATCGGCCATAATACAACTTACTTCCCATTGTAATTTTAATATTAGTCGTGGCCTGTTTCATTTAGACCCTTGTATTTGTAACATGTTTAAGAATGACCTCAAAGATATAATTACAGACTTAAAAACAAATTAGTTGCCTTAGAGATATCTTTGTTGTATATGTATGTTTAATATGTATTGTGAATAAGTTTTTGTTTACCAAAGTTCTGAATAGCTGTCGCCCTATATAATCCTTTAATTGTCTTGTCCTTGTGTCTGAGCAGATTGACTTAATTTTTATTTATTTATTTTTTTTATTGTACCCATGTTTATGCTTGGTTGGAAAAGTTACTCATTCTACAGGTGTGCCGGATTCTAGGTACTAATCTCCTTATAATCCCTATCTGTCAGTTATACGACCTTTCCTGTACTGTCAATTCCTCATGTAAGTCAGTTTATCTGCTGAGTAAAGGACGTTGAGTCGAAAGATCTTGGAGAAACTCCGTTGTTTATTTTTCCTTCGTGGCTTATACCTTTATTTATTGGCTCCTTATGTTTAGCTACCCCTCCTCTCTCTCTCTCTCTCTCTCTCTCTCTCTCTCTCTCTCTCTCTCTCTCTCTCTCTCTCTCTCTCAACATTGGTTACAATGAGGTATTCGTCACAACCTGCACTTGCAGATTTTCTAATCCGAACGCGTGCGGACATGATTTTCTCTCTCTTTCACACACACAGGAAACAAGCTTTCCTTTTCCAAGCGTGAAGAATCTATTTAATACGGAAGGGCTACACCGCGAATCGGACTTATTGTTGTCGTCTACAAGTGAATGACAGTGACTGGGCACTTTGTTTTGGAGAGAGAGTGAGAGATAGAGAGATGCCGGGTGATTCCGAACTTTCCCGCTAGGGTGCTTTTGAAAAATACGGGCGATAGACTGGAGAAGAGACAACGATTAAAAAGTCTATTAGTTGATAGACTTCATTACTATTGTGTAAAATATGCGCACATTTCAAGTTAGACGATGGAAAAATGCGTCAACTTACTGTTAACATCAACGCCAACACGCCTCTTAGTGAAAAAAAACTAAATATACGTAGAAAATAATAGGCTTAATAAAAGCTATTTTGTAAATCTTTTAGTGGAAAAGGAATTTAAAATAAGGAATATTGTTTATCCCGTATAGGAGAGAAGGAAGATGAACACTCGTACTAAGTGAACATTCCGCAGGTAGATTTCAGGAGGGGCCGTTGTATAACCAACGTCACCCCCAAAACTAACCGAACACTGCTGATGTGTTTTGCAGAAGAATTTTGGATATAAACGAGTTCATCTTACTTATTGGCTCATTATGGTGATATGTACAACTTTTTAGTTTAATTATGAGACTACCTTTCACTCCCTTCAGTCTACAGAAAACCATAAAATTATAGGCATGTAACATACAACTGGATAGTTTTGCAATCATAAGTCACTTGTTGAAAGTCCACCAGTTCAAATACTTTTTAAGTGACTTTTCTTGTTAGGTTAGCTGTGTGGTATCAATTTAAAAAGTGGTATTATTTCACTAACTTCTTCACCATGTAAAATTTCCAATTAATTCCCAAGATTCATGGCAACTTCGTTTTATTTATTTTCATGATGATTGGTCTACGACGTGGCAAACTTCCCTTCTGAATATAAACCGTTCTTTACAATCATACATTATTTTTCATCGGGCACCATAATTGTTCTGTCAGCCAACCCTTCATATTTCACTACTTTCGTGGCTGTTGTTGTATTAGCTAACTGCTGGTTTAGGCCTATACTTGGTGCCTGGGCCTGATGGTTCGTGAATTCAGCTCGTTTTGGAGATCCTATGGGTTTTCCGTTCTAATTTTTCCTCAAAACGGCACCATTACCTTCTTTGCCCTACTGAAATGTTTGTGAGATTGTTCCCGTACCGTAAAAATGTGGAATAGTCACTTTGCCTGTTTTGTGAAAAATTATGTCATTAATTTTCAGGACTTTGTGTTACCTTTCAAATACCAGTCTCTTGAGGCAGAGTACTTCAGATTTTCGATTTTACCCACCATTTATATATGTTGGCAGTTTAAACCTTAAATATTAACCCATGTGTATCTACTTGATTATGTGATCATTTCAGTAGAAAATAGATAGTGGCACTAAATGTAGTTTGCCTTTGATTTCAGTGACCTGACCCAAATAAGCTCTTGCCTATAAAGCAGGAGTACCACATTGTATTAGGCCCCTTTAATTAGCTATGTTTTTATTCTTTCGTCCCCTTGGGTCGTCTGGTCTCATTGTGACCCATTAGTGCTTGTAGTACCATATCTTCAATGTTTCCTGTAGTGCGATAGTGCCGTCAGTGCACCTCACGCGGTGCACTGTAGGCATTGCTTGAGGTTCTTTGCAGTGTCCCTTCGGCCCCTAGCTGCAACCCCTTTTCATTCCTTTTACTGTACCTCCATCCATGTTCTCTTTCTTGCTATCCACCCTCTCCTAACGATTATTTCATAGTACAACAGCTTTTGCCTAAATTCTACATTCCATTCCATATTATCAATGTCTGTTCCAGACTTGACCTAACCCAGTGATCTGTATAAAACTGATTAATAAAACTGTTACCCTACATCATTTTCACCTATTGTATGGGGAGGACAAAGCCTTCCGGTTCTCAAGAAAAGGGATATAGCATTACTGTTACCCTCGCGCCCTTTCTGTGCGCTTTGCATTTTTCCTAAGATCAATCATTAACCTTTTTTCAAATTCCTTTTTGCTCTCCCTTCCAACACGAGTCGCTCAATGACTTGCTTTTACTCCTCGTCTACCGCTACTCCCATTTATATGTCTAGAGTTAAACATTCTCTAGGCTTCTGCTTTTCGTCTTAAATGATCATTTTGTTTCTGCAATCCGTTTTGGCCTCTTTATAAAATTCGTTGTAAACTCCCATCATTTGGAAATAATCAGAAAATTAAAGAGAAAAAATTAATTGAAAAATTAAAACTCATTGTATCAGTTAAATGCAATAATAATGTTACGAGATAAAAACCAGGGAAGGTATTAGAAAGTTCACGAAGTCATAAGACAAAATTAAGAAGTTCCTCGGGGTTCTAGACTTTTAGTTTTTTAATATAAATGGAAAGTTCTTGAAAATAAAGTAAGTACAATAATTAATGGTCAGTATGTTGCTCATTACTTTAGCATGTTAGTTTGTACTGCTTTACGCTATACTGATACGTAAAGTAAAAAAAATATATATATATATATATATTCAGCTGCTTGCTGCAGTTTCTTTATATCGTGAATAGCTATTTCCATAACAGCATTACACTTTTATGTCAAGTTTGCAGTCATATGGGTGCTGGATTGCTCACCAAATCTCATACATTCAACAGTAACCGAATCCGTTGTATGTATTTATCTGTGTTGAATCCAATGCTAAATATTCCAAACTTACTCTTTCTGGTGGAACATGTACTTAATTTGAAGAAAA
The DNA here is from genome assembly GCF_015104395.2 of Macrobrachium nipponense. Classification (NCBI taxonomy): domain Eukaryota; kingdom Metazoa; phylum Arthropoda; class Malacostraca; order Decapoda; family Palaemonidae; genus Macrobrachium; species Macrobrachium nipponense. Next base: position 34,133,802 of record NC_061097.1, read on the forward strand.
TATAGTCTTTCATAGGTATATAACGTTCAATTTTAAACGTAAACAGGTTGTATGTTACAACAGATAAGAAGAGAGAAAAGATAAAGTACATCTTTCACTCGAAAAATACAAGTTTGGCGAATACCACATATTCCAAAATCTCATTGTCTAGTGAAAGAGGTATTTATTATTCCTAAATTCATAAACTGTAAAGTCCTTCCTAGTTCTAATATTGCGTTTTCAAGGTAACAATTAAGAGCGTATGTATAATAATTAAGAGGTGCTAAATATTCCAAGATTTCCGTCTAGTGGAAGAATTATTTAGTATTGAAAAAGTATAAATTCTTTCGAGGTTACAATATTCCATTTCAAATGCAGCAAGACTGTATATATAGTACAAAATAAGAGAAAAAATGTTACACACAAACCCTTCTCTCGAAAAGTTTTTAGTTCCTCGAATGTTAAATTTTCCAAGTTTTCTGTCTATATTGGAAGAATAATCTCGTTTTCAGAATGTATAAAGCCTTTCATAATTATAATACAACATTTTGAATGTAACTAGAATGTATACATTGTTAATAAGACGAGCCAAGACAGAAAAAAGTTCAAAGTTTCGCCAAAAAGAGAAGAGGAAGAAAAAGGGAAGAAGAAGAAAGTGGGGATCAGCCGAACGCTGCCTTGTTTTGATTCTTTCCTTTAGGTTAACCGAAGATGGCTGACTCGTAAGTAACTCCCGCTGAGGAGAATATCCTTCATTTTCAGGAGCATCCTTTAATGTAGACGCGTTTGCAACGCATAGACATCATTGTTAATCTATCAATATTAATTTTAGCGGTGGTGAATTCTGCCCATTTCCGAGATGTTAAAAATATTCGCCGTTGAAAAGATGTCAACATCGCCGAGTGAGCTGAGCATGGGTAATGTCCGATGGTCTGGCTGTGTCCCGTCGATATGAAAGTGATTTGTTTATTTCAGTTTATTGACCGAAATTTATCAATAAATGGTGCAAATTTATTAATTTTACAATGGTAGTATATGTGTGTGTTGATTGCAACAGTTCAATTCCCGTTTTAAAAGTTTAAAAGATTAAAATCAGTGCAACAAATGTTGACCAACGTGCGATTATTTTCGCTAAACGACGTGTATTTCCTTCCGATTTTTGGCCCTAATCAGCGTTAGTGTGCAGTATGTTTAGTAACTTTGATTTAAAATGTTAGTTTAGTTAGCAAAGAATGAATAAGACTTATAGTTCCCTTGCAGGCCTGTTTTTAGGTAAATTATTCCATTCCGGGCAACTGGTACTTAATTTACTCAAGTACGTAGCTTAGACGAGAATTCTTTCTAATGTTTAGGTCGGACGTTAATTAGGGTCTAGTACCATCAGTCTACCTCATGCGGTGTACTGTAAGCTGTACTGAAGGTTTTCCACAGCGTGCATTCTTCCCCCTAGCTGCAGCCCGGGGGTTAATTACAGTCGTCCGAATAAATATTACTTGAAATTCTTGTTCACTAGGTAAAACTGCATAGAAAAACTGCAACTGCCATAGCCTTGGCCGCTGCGGATAAGCACCCTAGATGTACCTATAGTTCCTTTCATAATGGGTTTCCTTAACATGTCCCTTCTTGAACATGTGGTTCCCTAATGACTTTACATGTATATGCACAGAAGCATTCCTAGGTGGCCACCATAAGAACATGATTTCGCTTCCTTATATGTTTAACCACCCCCCCCCCCCCCATATCAAGCCCACATTCCCAAAGGGTCCACGATAAAGATGTCATTGATAATAGCTGACCTCCAGCTTAATCTCAGCAACACTAAAACTATATGGAACTTGGTTTTACCCTTCGATATTTTATGTAACTGTATTTTCATCAATTAGCTGTGTCAGGAGCCTAGTAAGCAAATGGGCCTTGTATTCTGTAAAATTCAGCACCTAGGCCTACTCCATTTGTAGGGAAGTGATATCAATGTACAGAGTGGTATCACTGCACCATTATACCATGCTGGGAATAGGCCTATTTGGCTGTAGCCTAGGCTATGTTGATGGGCTGCCGTCTGTGACATTTTTGTTGCTAGAAATGCCAGAATCATAAGGGATCATTCAAACTCGCTCAACCTTAGGCTAACCTAATTAAATCAACATAAAAGACACCATTCTAAATTCACTACATTACATTAAGATCAGCTCACAGGCTTAACAAGTATTTATTGAATCATTAAAAAAAATGAGTATTTTGTGTGCTTACAGATTGTAAAAGGGGATGTAAATAAATAAATCAAAATTCCCAGGGGATATGGACCCATAGAATTTTGAGGATATTTCAGATCTATGCCTCTTTAAGAAGATAAATTGCTCATTTTTCAGATTTAAAAAAAAAAAAAATTGGCTGCTGCTGTCTGTACAATACAAACATGGTTGCTAGCACAGTACATTTTTTTAATTGTTTTGTAAGCAGATTAGCTCTTTTTATAGCAAATATACATTGCTTGCAGATCAGTCAAAAAGAAATTTAAATGGGGAAAACTAAAGTGCCAAAGGGAGCAGCGAACATGGTACCCTAAACTGTAGGATTGCCAAAATCCTCTTACCTTCTCTCCATGATAGCCTGTATTGCATCGACTTATTAGTTTTGTTAATACGATGCCTCCTTTTAGGTGATTTGTATTTTATTTTTGTACGATTCTTGTCCTTTTAGTTTTGCCTCGGGGTTTTTTTTTTTTTTTTTTTTTTTTTTTTTTTTTTTTTTTTTTTTTTTTTGTTTTTTTTTTTTTTTTTTAAGGAATTTCTGATTTGCGTAGGTCTCTGTATAAGTTTTGATAAATCTAGTTTTGCGTAGCCTGTGATTGCTGTTCTAATTGAGTCTACTTTCACTTAATTTTTTATATTTCAGAAGTCTAGTTGTTTGGATTGCCATTTATTTCTGTAATTGTGTCCCCTCATTTATCATCATCAATGATGTGGCCTAGGCTTGCAACATTAGTTCATTCTTATTTGTCTGCTAGTATGTGTAGCATGGTAGGGTACTTTTGGTAGAAGTTTTACTATATTACTTAAAACTCTTTTTAGTAGCAGGCCCGTGGGAAGGAATATTAGAATGTTAACAAAGACCATAGCTTTCTTAGGCACAGTAATCTTGCAATAGATTTTAAATGATCTTCGTAAGTGTATTATAGACTTTTTAGCACAGATGAAAGTTCCAATATCTAGGTATGCAATGGAAGAAGTAAAATGACAACCTGTAGGTACCTTAAATGCTATTCCATGAAAGAAAAGCTTGTAAGGAACTCATGGGATTTACAGTTGTCCCTGTCTAAAGGTTTAAAAGGATCTAAAAAATGAAAATTTGAAAGCCAGTAAGGCATGGTTGTAAGCTAAATTGATAATAGTAAATAACCCATAGGCCTAGGTTCTTTGTATGCAAGCTTCCATTTTTAGTGTTCCATTTTTTATTGTTAGAACTACATATAAAGAGGCATATGGCCATATATCACAGTGTGGGGTACTGTTTGCTTTCATGAAATTTGGTACACATTAAGTTTAGATGTGTGGCAGCAACTTGTTTAGCAAACAAGATGGTGACAACACTGTTGTGGAAGTCAGTATACAGGTGATTATGTGATAAAAAGCACTTTCAGGGTTCTGTGATAGTCAAATATCTTTGACTGCACCTACTATGAGATTCAGGGCTTCTGTAACACGGTTTTTTCGCAATAACTTTTTACCTATGCATTTCATAAATATAACGTTTATTCAGAATACATGTTATATCAACACATAAATTTTGACTGTATTCTGCACTACGTAGGTTGAATAAATTTGGTACTTATAATGTAAAAGTGACCTTTTTTTTGAAGACGGGCCAACTTACTCAGAGAAAAGATTTCGAACGCACTCGTTATGTAACTTATGACAGCATTTCTTTCTCGATGGATGATTGGCTATACGTAACGAAGGCTAAACCTCTGGCAACAATGACATACAAATTTAAATACAAGCAAAGCAGTACACCTTTATGAACTATGGAACCTCTCCACTGATAATTGTCATAATGAACAAACCAACAAAATATGTTAATAAATACAAAAACACTTCTATTATTAGTCTAACTCCCAAAATAAGTTTCCAAAGAAATTACAGTCTACTTTATAGGTCACAATCAGATTGACAAGATGTAGGGAATAGCTGGTAATTTTCAAAAACATTGTAGACAAGCTTGATTTTATAACTGCTATATCTAATGTCAAGCAATTTTTATTTATTGGCTATCTACCTATTTACTGAAAAAAAATAGCCGGTACCGTATATTGGCTTTAAACGTTCACCAATAATTATCGTCAGAATGGTGACTTCATGAGGCTCCACCCACTTTCGCCTCGTTATAATTCAGGACAACACTGAAGGCTACCATGGGCATTGTTGGATTGGAAAATTTAACTTCTGGCTATAAAAACTAATTTCTCGAGTAATTGTAAGAAGTGCTAAATGATCCTCAAGGATCCCAGCAGTTGGCCTAAACGTTTAATTCATGTATATTACTGCTATACTGTTGCGGCACTACTGCTACAGTAGTATTACTACGCTAGCACTGATACCCGACCCACATCTATGTATCGTTCCGCCATTCATAAAGTCTTTGGGTTTCAGAGCCGATGGAATTTCTGTCTGGGGGATGGGCGGGGCAACATTTAGTCAAGAGGTGTTTGTTTACCTTGCTTACGTAATGAATGTTTTTCGACTCTTGGCTCGTAATCATTGGCCATGGCGTCGGCTAGATCATTTTTACTCTATAAAAATTAAAACTGTCGGGTTTAGGTTATTGATAATGCTGACAAAATTTGTGTGTGGTTGTAAAATATACATATGTCAACTCTCAGCTACATCCGATGCTTTGACAAGGAGCAAAGTGCAAAAAACCGTGTTACAGAGAGCCTGAATCTCATAGTAGGCAACGGTGCAATAACTTGAGCAGTTGTGGGAGTTGTTTCTCTATGTAAAAGGTACTTGAAAAGGGCAAGGAGCATTTTCTTGCCCAAATCAGCCCACTGAGAACCAAGTGACATGTGCGAAGGTATGGTTGTTTCACATTTCATGACCTCCCTTACCTCCAAGTTTTTAAACTAGATTCCATTGTGATGATTCAACAAGCGAACATTTATTGCTGGCAAATTGTCCTTTTGATTAATATTAATGTCCAAGTTTTTAATAGTTTAGATTTATAGATATTCAGTACTTAAATCCCTTTAACTTTTCAGAGAAAAAAAGGCAGCGCCTGCTGCAACACCTGCCAAGGCAGCGGCTCCGGCCCCAGCCGCTGCTGCGCCTGCTCCCGCCCCTGCACCTGCCAAGCCAGCTGCAGCTGCTGCTGCTAAACCTGCCGGTGCAACTGCAGCCAAACGCACCAAGAAGAAGCCCACTGAGAAGAAGAGGAAGCTCATCGATGTCGCCAAGATCAGGAAGCAGAGGTTGAAGAAGAAGATCAAGCTTAGGATGCCCATTCCTGCCAGGACCATTGAGCCCGCCAAGCCAGGCGAGGAACCAAAGAAGCTTCCGGCTGTTCCCGAGGTTGTTCTGCAGCTCAGAAAGAAGAAGGCTCTCAGGAGGAGGGATAGATTCTTGCAGGCCCGACTTGTAAGTGGGAGTTTTGTTTGTGTTGTTATATCTTTAAAAAAGTTTTGTGTGTTTGGAATGGATTTCTGCATTCACATTAAATTGTAAATTTAATATAATACTTTTTTTAATAACAGAAAGCCAAGGAGTTGAAGAAGATGCGCTCCAAAATATTCAAGAGGGCTGAAAAGTATATCAAGGAGTACAGGCTTCTTGAAAGACAAGACATCGAATTGAACCGCAAGGCCAGAGATGAAGGTTCCGTCATCGTGCCAGCAGAGGCCAAGTTGGCATTTGTTGTTAGGATTAGGGGGTAAGTCATTTTAAGTGATGATGTGCTGTGTTTCTAGCAACATTTATCTATATAATATACACTGCTATAAATATTTCACCATGAAAAAAAGTGTGTAATGGTTTATGGTACTTTATTGATAACTATCTACGTACTTTCCAGTGTTAACCAAATTCACCCCAAGGTGCGCAAGGTACTGAAATTGTTCCGTCTCCTCCAGATCAACAATGGTGTCTTCGTTAAGCTGAATAAGGTACTACTTTGTTGTCAACGTAGTTATTTTGCTGCACTTGACAGATTTTATATCAGAGTTCTATCTACTTTGTTTACAATTTTGGTATGGTGATTAATTCAGAGTTGTATTTCAGGCCACCCTTAGTATGCTTCGTATTGCTGAGCCCTTCATCGCATGGGGCTACCCAAGCCTCAGGACAGTTAGGGAATTGATCTACAAGCGTGGTTTTGGCAAGATCAACAAGTCCCGCATTCCACTGACTGACAACTCTTTGATTGAAAATGCCTTGGGTAAGTAATCCTTTTTCTATAGTATATTTTTTGTTCAGTCATCACGTAAGTCAGATTTATCTTTCAAAGGGAAAATTCCAGTTTCAAAAAGTGAAGAGTAGTTGGGACCTTGATATAAAGTTTTTATTTTTTGGGTTGGAGTTTATCTGCACATTTCATCTGAAGAAACTTAATAATACATAAACACACATGCTCTTAGGGAAGTGAGTGGTTAATCCATGCATTGATACCAGTTTGCATTGTGTGCTAAAAATGATTGAAACTGAAAGGGTTTCACCATTGCCCAAGTACTATGAATATTCAGGTGCTTTGCTGTTCTGTGAAGTGGATGGAAAAATTCTTTCTTGTTTTACATTGGATGCCTTAATAATTAGGATTAAGAAATGCTCTTTCCATATTTGTAGTCTACTTTGATGCAATTTAATTGGTGCATTGTTAGGACTTTTTTTGAAATGGATGTTAATGAGAGTAGTAGCCCATTAATTTATTGGGTGTTTTGGGTCTGTCATGATGAATAACCAATACATTCAAGTTTTATCATGTCAGATTAAGTAACCTACTATTTTTGAAGCCAACATTATGTATACCACTTAGATATATATATGTAGGTATATATAAATTACAGTGGTATATCATCATCTTGAAATATGTAGTGGGTTTGCTAATCTTGATGTGATCCTGTAAGTCTATTTATTCCCTTTTTGGGAAAGTGCCATCAGTGTACCCCTCTTTTTGTCCTGTAGGCATTTACTTCGTAATCTTTGCAGCATGTATTCAGCTCCAGCGCAACCTCTTGTATTCTTTTTACTATACCTTATTCATGGTCTGTTGATTTCTAATTTAAACCTTCTGACAGTCTTTTCCTCCTCACAGCTAAATCTTGTAGGTCCTTGCGCTTGGCCTAAATTTTATATTCCATTCTTATATTTATACAGATATTTGAAGGTGCATATTATTATGTTTGAAAGTTGTTTTTCAATTAAATAACATCACCCTAGTATTTGGTAATATATATGATGGTTTGGAAACTAGTTATTTGATTTGTAAGTTTTACATCTAAGGACTTTCATTTTTCTCTTCACAGGCAAGAGGGATATCGTTTGTGTTGAAGACATGATCCATGAGATTTACACAGTTGGCAGGAACTTCCAGCGAGTCACTAACTTCCTGTGGCCCTTCAAGGTAGGCGTTGTAGGATGGTTTAAATAATTAGGGAAACCAGCAGCAACAGTTAATAGTTTTAAAATTGGGAAAGGGATGACAACGTGAAGTACATGTTAAACATAAAGACAACGGTCATTGTTTTGTTCAATTACAGAATGGGATAATGTCAAATTGCAGCAGTAGTTTTATCATTATGAATTTCATATGTTGTGGCATATTATTCTTTGAGAGAGGTGTTAATGGCATGTGGTTTCCTTCCAGCTGAACAACCCAACTGGTGGATGGAGAAAGAAGACCACTCACTACGTAGAAGGTGGTGACTTTGGCAACAGGGAGGAGAAGATCAACGAACTCCTCCTCAGGATGATCTAAGTGAAATAAAGGGAATCACTTAACTGTACTTTTGTTATTTAATCTTTTAAAATATTCATAATTACCCTTTGCCTTATGCCAGCACATTTATAATTAATTAAGACAGCATCATTAAAATGCAAACTTTCTATATTTTTATTTTTTTACAAAAATATTACAAAGGAAAAATATGAAAAAAATACATTTTGTTTTTTCAAAACAAAGTAAAGTCCTCAATGTTCCTCTGATACCATCAGCACCTGACTGGAGGCCTGGACTTTCAAATAAAAAAAATGAAAACTTGACAACTGCTGCCATGAGAACTGATATTTCCTGTACATTTCACATCGGCCAATGCTGAAAAGGAAGAAGACTACAAATAGTCAATTGCTGTAATTGAAAGTTTCAAGAATACAACATGGTCCACCATCATTCTTCTTGCCTAGTAAACTTTAATTAAGCCTACTTCATGATACTTAAAAGTGAAAACTGTTTCTGGTGGCACCAAATTTGCATATGGTAACCAATCAATAGCTAATTACTGCAAAATTTTAAGAATACTATTATTACCATCATTCCTCTCAGGCTAGAAGATTTAATTACTAGGCCTACATCATGACACATGAAAAAGTGAAAACATGAAATTACTACTAAAAATTTGTGTAAATTGGTTACTACTAAAAAATACAATTTCTAGCCATGATTATCCTTGCACTAAATTGTGAAAGTTTCACTACAAAACTGTCATTTGTCCTAGTAATGACACTCCTTGCACTAAATGAAAAGTTTAGTGAACTTTCCACAACAATACTAGTACTGGCATTCATCAAAGTGAGTTATAACCTAGGTTTTTTTTTCTTCTTTTTCCCCTCCCTCTGAACAGCCTTTATACAAGGTGTTCCACATAGCCTGCTAGACACGCAAATCCTGTTTGCAAAAACCACGACCAGTTGCTATCTTACACACCAGTTGTGAATCTTTGTCTCCCTCACATGAAGAGGATACAGTTGAAAGAGGAACCGTGTGTTCCGAAGTCGCAGTAATGTGCTTCATGATTACGGGGTCAAAGGCTGCACTAAAGTCGAGTCTGACGATGTGTCCCTCTTTAACTTCAACAATACTCTGCAAGATGGCAGATATGGTCAAGAGTGCATAAAAAATACCAAGGCCTTTACTAAACCCAAAATGTAATGCTGGCAACAGGTTATCTTCATCAGACCTCCAAAGTTGCTTAAGAAACCAGCTTCTCAAAAACTATGAAACTGCTAATTGAAATCTAACTATATTCTGAGGGGCACAATGACAGTCTTACTACTCCCTTAGGTAATGCATTGATTTCCTTCCTCCAAACAGAAGGAAAGCTTGGAAGTCAAACTAATCACTGTTAAGGCCCAGAAGCAGTTTTGGCTTCTATAGATCCAAAGGCCATTGAACACAACTCTGGCTCTGTAAGGTCTAATAGTCAGTGCCACTGAATCGCCGCACCATTTGCTCACATGGACTTCAGCCAAGCCAAATGTTAGGAAGTCACGAAAAGCCGTTGGTCCTGTTGCTGAATAACCACTGGTTCCATGCAACGTAAAAACAAACAAATGTTCTGCCTCCCGTTAAGAGCAATGTACAGCTCATCTCTTACAAGGGGGAGGCATGCTTGAATCTACTCCAAAGAATGATGACTGGAGATTCAAGATCATCTTAGCGCCTCAGTGGCATGGTCTGTATGGTGTTGGCGTGCCACCTCGGTAGCAGCGAGTTCGATTCTCAGGCATTCCATTTAGATGTGAAAGAAGTTCACTCGCCATGGTTCGGAAGTCGAGTAAAGCCATTAGTCCTGTTGCCAAGTAACCACTGGTTCCATGCAAACAAAAAGAACAACTCAGACCAGCTAATCCTGACTTCTAAGTTCAATGAAATTTTGCCACAAAAAGTCTGATGGACTGTTCCTCCTGAAATGATAACCTTTTTCGTGGTAGGTGAGCTTTCATGCAGCATCATACCATGGCTTATCTTTTAAGAAGAAAACTTGAGAATTTAGAAAGAATTCTCTGTATTACTCATATGGTGATCATTTAAGAACTCCATGATATTCAGGCCTCTATGCACAAATATCGCTCCACTTGAGCTCAATAAGGTTGCTGAATACTGTCCTTGCTTCCCTAGGATTTCCAGTATGTATATCTTTCTTGAAAAGCTAAAATCAGCAACAGCCTGATCCATCTCCACAATAACCTTCATCAAACTCTGATCAGATGAATGCATAGATAAAATTACTACATGATACAATCCTTGAAACATCTTGATTTCTCATCTTTGTTTATGTTGAGTTATAAATGTCCACTGCTTGGGGACTAATACACAATGGCATATAATTAATTACATCTGGGAATTTCCTTAAGTGTGAGTGATTAATTCATGCCTTTTTAAACAGCATCACTTGAATTACAGGGGTTGAATACCCCGAAACCATTTAAAAGTTGCTAATGAGCATGAACATAAGGAACAGGTCCCTGTGCTACTGGACAAGGTCCAAGAAATCAATCATATAAGACATTATTTGAGATGAATCTTACCTACTGTTAAATTTAGCTATATCTCCCCGCCGATTAGGCGAGTCGGCATTCAAAAAAAAATAAATCGAATGAGTCTAGTTTATCTGTTCTCCACCAGGTGTGTTTCGAATGTTTTAGCTCTTGTCAGAATTCTCCATTGCGGCTAGGCGATTGTTGGTATTCTATGAAGTTTGGCTGTTTTACACCTGTTTACGGTATTGTAATTTCATTTTCCTACGATATCTTCCACCGGAAGTAAAACCAATAACATCAGGCTATGTAGGAATGTTTTGGTGTAACCAGGATGGTGAAATTGGAAGTTGATCTACATTCCTCTGTACTGGCAGGGGTACAGAGTGTGATTTTGGAACTAGATGTGAAGAATGTAGGGATCTGTTCCGAGAAATTTATGCCTGAATGTGTCAGATATAGGAAAGACTGGAACTAATAGATTGTGAGAGCAATTAGGTAGATCAGGACTTATACCTGTCAGGCTATCCCTACTCAGACTAGGCATTTTAGTAGGCTAGTATTGACTTCCATTGTAGCTCCGCCTTCTGCTCCCCATTCGGTTCAGGAAAAGCATAACGAGAAGTTAAAACATTAACCTATTTTTAGTTCTAATACAATTTGAACTTAGTGCGTGACAGGAACGTTCCGAATCCCTCCAGTGTGCGCTCATTTTCGCATTCCCTGTTAGAAGTAAGGTGTTGGTGCCCTTGTCTGTACGTACCCCGAGCCTAGGACTGCCCTGCGACAGTTGGAAACGTCCGCTGCCAGGGAACCGAGTCGGTTCTCGGGACGATGGGATTCTGTGCCTTCCAATACCTACTTCTCCCTTTTCATGGTCTGAATATCGTTTAAAGCGTTCGCCAAAGGACCGTTAAAGAGTTCACACAAGGACCATTTTGGTAAGCGTTGATGCTCGCTCCATAGGCGCATTCTGTCATCTTCAACACCTAGCTTGAGGTGTTAGCATGCATAGACTTAATAATATATGATATAGGTACGTATAGACATTTTATTGAGATGATAATGTATCTGTAGCAAGTTTTACACGCTTAGATATACCGACTCGGTCGACTGTTTATCTCTCATGTTTTGGTTATTCTAAATTCATGTATACTAGCATATTCCTTTTTCTTCGTAATGCTTGTGTTTGTTCTTTGCGTGCTTCCTCTTCGGCTATCGGCAAATCTCTTACTACTGCCTCGATTAATGTTTCTCTTTCAAGTCGACTTTGCCTGTAGTATCTAAAGTTCTCGCCGAGTTAGATATTCTAGCTTCAGAGAATTCTAACTTAGTTTCATATGAGAATGCTTTCAGGTATGTACGATCGCTTTCGGACGAGGCGGGAGCGTTGTTGTAACTCCTCTCCCACTTTTGGCGCCCCATTCTCTCTCCTCCTGTCAACTCGTGCGGACTGCTGATCAGGGTTCCCAGACATACAATAATTATCGTACGAGTACGGTAATTTGACCATCTGTACAAAAAACGATTATTAATCAAAATATGATAATTTGAAGAGATTTGGTACGATAATTTGGTCTGATACATCGGGGAACCCTGCTGTGGACATTGTTGACTCGTGTGAACGCAGCTGACTCGTGCTGAGTGCGGACTTGGCCGAGTCCCGAGTCGCTTAAACTGTCTTGCTCTTAATGAGTCGTCGTGGATTCGATACAGCACTCAGCTGCTGTCACCTCTTATCGACAAGTATCGCTTTTTGTCGCCAAGGGTTGCGGAGAAAGAGCAATCCTTTCAGCTCTTTGTTTACCTCCTGTCAGCAGCTGTCCTCCCATTGCCCGCTGACGGAATGGAGTTGGAGGAACTCGTTTGGGCCTGTCGGCATTTGTTGCCACAATACGCCTTGCTGTATCCTCATTTTGTTGAGGATAGAGGCCACATAGAGAATATATCTTAATTGTCTTAGCGTATTTTGGCGCACTCTCAATAATGGAGAAGAGAACAGACGCTTTCTCCAATTTGAGAACATTTCGTAACTTTTCTCATCCTCGGACACAATCTCCCTTTGTCTGTCTTGGCTTGTCATCTTGTCTTTTAAAGTAACAGAGAGCCAAAGGCCGACTTTTGCTGTACAACGCTTATTGGTCCTTTAACCGTCTTTAATAGGAAGTTCGCTTTCTTTCTCTTTCCTGTGTGGAAATGAACTCGAGACTGACAAACATGCTGATGGATTTTCAGTCTACTTGAGTAATTACCTTTTATGTACATTGTCTCGTCTCTGCGACTTCTTAGAGAGGTGGAGATGCCAACCCAGCGGGAGTTTTAGCGAGGAAACAAGTAACTAATTTCTGATGCTGCAGGGTAATGTCCTCATGCTTATACTCAATCTGTTTGGAAGAAGTGAGAACACTTTTGCTTCCTGGCTGATTATGCAGCTCGGGATTATCTATTGGTACTTATTTTATACCTTTCAGGGATAAGTGCAGATTGAGGTTCTGGGATATGGACAGTTGCAACCTCCTAACATGCATGGAGAGACTTGGGACCAGTATGTTATATGGTGGAGACGGTGAAGGGCAGTTGTGATTCTTTTTGGTTGTCCTCCACTGGTTTAATCTCCCTCTTATAGCTTCCCTTGTCTTCAGCAGAGATCTCTCATAAGTCTCTTTTAGTAGGAGATGTATATAGAGGGAATGATGGTCCAAGGGTAATTCTTTAGGAAGACACCCATAAGTAATTGGAGACATTCTTCGACATTTGGAGACTGAATAACAGTAAGTGTCTGCCCATATACTTGTTGGTTTTCTAGCATGGTTTTAGTGCCTTTCCAAGGAATGGTCATACATCCACAGTCATGCAAGTTCCTTCAAGAGGTTTTACCAGAAGGTATTGTTGTTCTGTGCACTTTGTTTGGGTTAGTGTGCAGCCCTCTATAAGTTATGTCAGGGACTTGTTGCCATTGGTAGATGGTGTCGACTTTAGGAGCAAGACACTTCTACTGAATCAGTGATTCAAGTTAGCCCACTCTGTCAACAGTATTCCAAAGGCCAAAAACCTATTGCTTCTTCTGGCCCAATTTCTATGCATTATATTGTTAATTCTTTATATCCCCATTCTTATCTAGTGATGTGGGGATGATATTTAATTATGCATACTTCCTATATGGTAAGGGCTTTTCCTCATTAGGAAACATGGCCTCACTGGTTATTTTCAGATAATCATGCTCAATTAATGTACAGTTTCAGTGTAAGAATTACGACTTACAAATAACTTTCATTAAATTTGTAAGTAATCTAGAACCAACTTTGGCTCCAGGACTGTAGAAGGGACACTGTAACCCGAGTCCAAGTTTTGGTCTTTTCCCTGTCATGCAACACAGAGTTTAACTAGTGTCATTACGCATTCATGCAACATAGAATGGTCACACTACACCTGGTAAAACTTTTTAGATGTCAGGGCAATGGAAAGACATCAGGATGCTTAGCAGGTTTATTCCTGGTCAGAAACAAAGTCTTTGTGGGAAGTTTGCTGCTTTGAGTGAAATGAAACAACATATTGGTTTGATCATCCATTCTGTGGAAAGACAGTGTTTTAGCAATTGGGGATTCAGGAAGAACAAGGACCTTGACATCCGTAAGTTTGGCACTTGGTATGGATTTAAGGAACACTCATTTCGCTTCCTACCATGTAGATGAACAGGGACATCCGAATGATTACTACTACTTTGTTGGCCCTCAGGCTTGAGCAATGGATGTTTCCTTAAATTTTGCCTTATTCAGACTCATAGGCCTGCCCCTTGTATCTACTCTGAATTCTACTGAGCAATTTCATGTTCAAGAATTACTTAGTCTCCTGTAGAGCCCTTGTAGCCTCAGGACAAAACTTTTCAGAATTTCCAATGCTCTTGGTAGATGTCTCATTCTTCCGTTGAGAAGAAATCAACTCTACTAGACAATTCCATACAGTTCCATTGACGTAGGCATCTCCTTAACTGCTTGGAGATGTTAGAATGTCTTCTCCCAATAATAAGATTTTCAAGTTATCATAGGATCTGTCCTTAATTTAAAACTGCCATGCCCTGGGGTCAGAAGCAGTGGTCTGTGTGTTGCTGAGGGTACCATTCTGGAGGAATTTTCAGCCCCTGGAACCTTGTAGACGTCAATGTTTTCTGTTTAGGGGAGATAAGACTTTTCACTGTCTACTTCCAAAGTTATCGTTCCATAAGTACTTTCCTCGGTATTGCATCAAGTACTCTTAGATTTTGCTGAGGACCAGCACTGTAAGGTGTTGAGACTGAAGCCCCTTCATCTATATCAGTCTCTCTCTGGAGTGTAGATGCGGGTCTAAACTTTATCTGAATTTACTGTAAAACCTTTTATTTAGCAGTGGTTAATAAGTAAATTTACTGTCAGCACCCTTCTTTACACTGGTGTAAAGGAAATGCTATTTTAGCTTTCTGCCTTAGAGCTGAGGGTGATGTTAAGGCTATGCTTTACAGTTCCCTGTAAGAATTCCAATTAAAACACGGTTGGGGGGGGGGGGGGGGGGGAAGAGGAAACTTCTCTATCCTGTTGGGCATTTAATTTAAATGTTAAACCTAGAACATTTTTATCCTTTTTAGAGACCTTGAACATCTTTGTCAAAGGTAAATGCTGGAAGAGGCAAAGTTAACCTTTGGTTTTGTGGTTTTAAGAAAAACAGATGTGGTCAAAGGTTAGCCTGGAAGAGGCAAAAATCAACCTTTTGTTTTGTGGTATTAGAAAACCTAGCTGTCTTTGCCAATGGTTAAGCTTAAAGGGGTTAAGCCTAGAAGAGACAAAGTTAACCTTTTGTTTTGTGATTTTTAGAAACTTATAACGCCTTTGCCAATGGTTAAACTTGAAGGCAAAGTTAACTTTTATTTTGTGGTTTTAGAAAACCTAGATGTATTTGTGAAGGTTAAGCCTGGAAGAGGCAAAGTTAACCTTTAGTGTTATGAATTTTAGAAACTTTGTCAAGGAACACAAGGTCCTCTTATGACATAATGGATAGGCTAGTGTATGAGAACTAGCTCCATATCTTCTACCTTTATAAGTTAAACATTCATAATGTGAGCAGCAGTTGCAACTTCATTTAGTGTCGAGTCAATTTGTCGCTCCAGAATAGAATTGATGTGTCACAGTAGAAGTACAAAGCGCCTCAGTGACGTGGTTGGTTTGTTGTTTGCTTCGCACCTCGGTGGTCGCAGGTTCGATTCTCGGCCATTCCATTGAGGAGTGAGAGATGTGTATTTCTGGTGATAGAAGTTCACTCTCGACATGGTTCGGAAGTAACGTAAAGCCATTGGTCCCGTTGCTGAATAACCACTGGTTCCATGCAACGTAAAAACACCTTACAAACAAAACAGTAGAGGTACAATTCAGTTTTTGCCCGAGCACTACCTTAAGTATACAGAATTGTGTTTGAAAACAGTAAAGCCCTTAATCCACTACTAGTAGTGGGTAGTCTTTTCCTGAACCGAAAAAGAGCAATTCTTTAGACTTTTGTTTAAATCCCGGGGTTTTAATATTTTGGGGAGCGTGAAGGTACAAATTTCGTATAGGAGCGTACCTTTATATTGTAAAGGTATTCATTTTAAGTGACTGTCGTTTGATAGGGCTTTTGGACCCAGGCACAGGGGTCCCTCATACCGCTTGCGTTTCATGCTGGCTGAATCGAAGCGGTTTTCTCCGCAAGGCTGCTCTTTGCTGCATACGTATGAGAGCCTTGCTTCCTGAATGGAATCCAACTTCTGGTGGTAGTAAAATCCACCAAGGATTCCAGATCAGGTGTGAATGTTTTGGGTTTCGTATAAGAAAACTTTAGCTCGAATGGCTGACATGAATTTTGTCAAGGTGCACTACCCACCATCCTCTTCTTAATGTGGGAATCAGCTAAATTTAACAGTAGGTAAGATTAATCTCAAATAATATAAATTTTCATAATAAAATTTATTATTTGGATACTTACCTACTGTTAAAGTAGACCCACCCAGCCTCTCCACAACTTAGTGGGCTGTCAAGGAGAATTCTGACAAGAGCTAAAACATTCGAAACACCTGGTGGAGAACAGGTAAACTTGACAATCATCCGGACAGCCATTCGATTTTTTTTGTTTGAATGCCAACTCGCCTAATCGGCGGGGAGATATAGCTAAATTTAACAGT
>NC_061097.1:34150924-34212761 GCF_015104395.2 Macrobrachium nipponense
GCTAAATTTAACAGTAGGTAAGTATCCAAAATGATATTGTTAAGATACAATAAAGTTTTGTACATACTTACCTGGCAGATATATACTTAGCTATAGACTCGGTCGTCCCGACAGAATTTCAAAACTCGCGGCACACGCGACAGGTAGGTCAGGTGATCCACCATTCCCGAACCGCTGGGTGGCGGGGTCTGGAACTATTCCCGTTTTCTAAGCCATAATTTCTCTTCCACCTGTCTCCTGAGGGGAGGATGGGTGGGCCATTAATCGTATATATCTGCCAGGTAAGTATGTACAAAACTTTATTGTATCTTAACAATATCATTTTTGTACAAGAAACTTACCCAGCAGATATATACTTAGCTGATTGGCACCCTTGGTGGCGGGCAAGAGACAGCTAAAAACAAAATAATACTTAAACTAAATACATTAAAAAACAGGGAAAAAACAACCTATGTTCTTGGATAAAATAATCCATAGTTCCTACCTGATTGGGCTGAAGACTTCATGACTACTGTCGATGAGTCTGCCTGCCTCAAGAGTTTCAACGAGGAATGAACCAATGGTTGAATAACTCTTTGGATCGTGTCAATGGGGGCTAGCCCGCTTACGCGACAGAGCCTATACTGGATCGTACCAATGGGGGCTGACCCACATTACATGGTAGAGCCTTGACCTTTTGTCATATCAATGGATACTCGCCCTCTTACATGACAGAGTTAAGGTTATTAAAAAATCACAAAGAGCACTGAAGCCAATCCCGATCACCTGACCATGTTAGTATTGTTATAATCTATGAATTGCAAGAGGGTTCCCTATTCCCTCTGACAATTAACCAATAAAAAACAACCACCAATAAAAAGTAATTTAAACACTAAACTAAATTAGGAAGGATTAGCCTCAGCCCCTTCTCCCAGCACTGAATTCGCCGAAACATACGCTCCCAGAGCAAAGCACTTTTCGTACGAAATTTTAACGTCTCTTAGGTAATTCGAGGCGAACACAGAATTACATCTCCAAAACGTCGACTCTATAAGAGCCTGAAGAGACCTTGAGATGCTCTTCATCGCACTTAAGGTGAGCTTCCCTTATTACATCTTTTATGAAGTATGTAAGGGCGTTCTTAGACATCGATCTTTTCGGATCTCTTACAGAGCACCAAAGACTTTCTTCTATACCTCTCAGCAACTTCTTCTTCTCCAGGTAGAACTTGAGTGCCCTGACTGGACACAAAGTCCTTTCTAGTTCTCTCCCTGTTAATGAAGATAGTCCTCTTATCTCAAAGCTTCTTGGCCAAGGCTTTGAAGGATTTTCATTTTTGCTAGAAAAAATGGTTTAAAGGAGCAAATCGCTGAATCCTTCTTAAAACCCACTTTACCTTCCAAAGCTTGCAATCGCTAATTCTCTTCGCTGTTGCTAACGCAAAGAGGAATAATGACTTTCTCGTTAAGTCTCTAAACGAAGCTGCGTGAGACGGTACAAATTTTTCCGACATTAGGAACTTGAGGACCACATCCAAGTTCCAGCTAGGCTTCTTGATTACATGGTCTTTCGTGGTTTCGAAGACTTATAAGGTCATGTAGATCTTTATTATTCGTCAGATCTATTCCTCTATGTCGAAAACTGAGGCCAGCATACTTCTGTAACCCTTCACTGTTGAAACTGCCAGGTTAACATCTTTCTCAAAAATAGGAAAAAAATCTCCGTTTCAGTTACAGAGGTACTGGAAGAGGATATTTTCTTTCCCTTACACCATCTTCTAACAACTCCCACTTCGACTGATATACTTTAGAGGTGGAGACTCTTCTGGCTCTTGCAATAGCCTTCGCCACTTCTCGTGAAAAGCCCCTTGCTCTGACAAGTCCTTCGACAGTCTGAAGGCAGTCAGACTTCTAGAGCGGGGAAGGTTTTTTTGTGAAACCTGTCGAAGTGGGGTTGTTTGAGAAGATCGTTCCTCAGTGGAAGCGATCTTGGAAAATCTACTAACCACTCCAGCACCTCTGTGAACCAATCGAGAGCTGGCCAGAAGGGAGCGATGAGGGTCATTCTTGTTCCTTCCGAGCAAGCGAACTTCCTCAATACTTCCCCTACTATCTTGAAAGGAGGGAAGGCGTATGCGTCCAAGCCGTCCAATCTAGCAGAAAGCTGTCTACTGCTACTGTTTGTGGATCCGAGATCGGGGTGGAGCAATAGGTCTCTAATCTGTGATTCTTGTTGGTCGCGAACAGGTCTATATTGGGCCTTCCCCACAGATGCCAAAGTTTGTTGGCAAATCTGAGGATTGAGAGTCCATTCCGTGGGTAGGACTTGTTCTTTTCTCAAACAGATCTGCCCGGACATTTTTCTCTCCCTGCACAAACCTTGTGAGAAGAGAGATCTTCCTTTCCTGAGCCCAAATCAGCAGATCCTTTGCTGATTCGTACCAGGAAAAGGGAATGCGTCCCCCCTTGTTTCTTTATATAAGCGAGGGCTGTTGTGTTTTGTCCGAGTGAATCTGAATCCCCAGACCTGAGACCTGTTCCTCGAAATGAACTAACGCTAGATGAATGGCTGTTAGTTTTCTTTCTGTTTATGTGCCTAGGACACTTGTTCTCCTTCCCAAGTGCCTGACACTTCTTCCGAACCTAAGGTTGCTCCCCACCCTGAATCTGAGGCGTCTGCAAATAACGCTAGGCGAGGGTTCTGTAAGCGAAGGGAGATTCCCTTGCTTAGTTTTCTGTATCTAACCACCAACGGATATTCTCCTTGATCCCTTTCGAGATTGGAAATGTATCTCCGAGATTGTTGGATTTCCAATCCCACTTCTCCTTCAGATAAAATTGAAGGGGTCGTAGGTGTGTCTTCCTAAGGAAACTAACTGTTCCTCGAGGAGAGGGTCCCCCAGTAAGCTCATCCATTTCCCTCGCGGAACAATGTTCTTTCCTTAAGAAGACTGCCACCTTTTCTAAGCAGCTTCTTCTCCTCCTTTCCTGCGAAGGATACGCTAGAAAATCCCGAGAATCCATCTGAATCCCCAGATAGACAATACTCTGCTGGGGAGTCAGCATGGATTTCTCGCGATTGACTAAAAGTCCTAGGGGGGGGGGAAAAACTTTGTCAAATTTAGAGTAACTAATAGTCCTCCAGACATTTTTTCTCCGATTGGGCTCTTATTAGCCAATCGTCCAGATATAAACGAGATCCTGATCCCTTCCAGATGTAGCCATAAGCTGCATTCTTCATGATGTCCGTGAAGACTTGAGGGGCAGTCGAAAGTCCAAAGCACATCGCTCGGAACTCTGGAACACTTTCCCTTGGAACATGATCTCAGATATTTCCTTGCTGCCTGGAATGAATTGGCACATGGAAATACGCATCCTGAAGGTCCAGGGACACCATCCGATCCCCTGGACGAAGAGCAGATAGAACAGAGGAAGACGTCTCCATCGAAAATTTCTTCTTCAAGACAAAGAAATTCAGGGCACTGACGTCTAGAACCGGTCTCCATCCCCCCGATGCTTTCGGTACCAGGAATAGCCGATTGTAAAATCCTGGAGACTGGAGATCTTGAACCAGTTCTACCGCTTCCTTGGAAACCATCTGTTCCACTGCTTGCAAAAATATAGCAAGCTTTCGGACCGGATCCGAGTATCTTGCAGTCAACTCCCTTGGCGTTTGTCGTCAAGGGGGAGGATTTTCCCTGAAGGGTGGGATCAAGTATCTTTTTTCAGGATAGAGAGGGACCAAGAGTCCGCTCCCTTCTGCGCCCAGACTTTGCAAAGTGGAGTAGTCTGGCGCCTACTTTCGTCTGGAGGACTCCTTGCTCATCTAGACTTCCCGAAGGACCTTCTAGATGGTCTACTCCTTCTATCTGGTCTGTGACCTCTAAGAGGGGCTCTAGAAGAGGAGGCACCTCGAAAGGGCTGTACAAAAGAGGGTCTCTCTTTTTTCTCTATAGGCACTGCCGGCCTAAACTTCTTGGCTGAGTGCGTGAGGAGATCCTGAGTTGCCTTCTCCGTAAGAGATTTAGAAACCTCTCTAAACAGTCTCCTGTGGAAATAGATGCGGGGGATAACGGTGCAAAAAGAAGAGATGCTCTTTGCAAAGGTGATACTGCTCCTGCTAGAAAAGAGCTAAAGACCGATCTCTTCTTTAAGACTCCCGTTCCAAAAAGAGAGGCAACTTCTACGGAACCGTCCATGACCGCTCTGTCCAAGCAAGCCAGGACGCTTGAAAGTTCCTCCATGGAAACAAAGTCAGTGTCCTGGGCTCTCTTAGCTAACGCTCCCAAAGCCAGTCCATAAAATTGAAGACTTCTATGGGTTTTTAAAGAGGCCCTTTAGAAGGTGGTCTAGCTCACACATGCCCCAAGTTGCCTTAGCCGACAGCAAAGACTTCCTCCTGGAAGAGTCCACTAAGGAAGCAAAATCCGCATCTGCGGAAGAAGGGAGGCCTAACCCCATAGGTTCTTTGGTCTCGTACCACCTTCCTGGTTTGCCTGTTAACTTGGAAGGAGGGCAGGAAAAAACTGTCTTGCCCGCTTCCCTTCTGGAAGTCAACCACTCTGAAAAGGTCTTTAATGCCTTTTTCATACAAAGAGCGGGGCGCATCTTGACGAAGGAAGACGACTTGAGAGCTTTTGTGCTAGACATCAAAGATCCTGGTGAAGGAGGGTCAGCAGGATGAAGGGAGTCTCCGAACTCCTTTAGCAGCAAAAGAGAAAGTCTCTTATAGTCAGAAACTGCTACATCTACTGGCTCGTCGTCTTCCGATACCTGGTCCAACTGATCCACCGAGGAGGAACCGTTTGGGAGTGATCTGGCTCTTCCCGGAGAAGAACTCCTTTCCTGAGAAGGGGAGCGCTGAACTTATTGCACTTCTATACGAAGAGTGAGGCTCCTGCCTGTCCGAAACACTCTTGCGCCTACTAGACTCTTGTTGTCTAGGTTCGCCAGGTTCGCGGCGCTTGCTAGGCTCCTGGCGCCCTGATTCAGGGCGCTTGAAAAGATCCCCGCGTCCTGATTCATGACGCTTAACAGGCTCTTGGCGCCCTAACTCTTGACGCCTAACGTACTCCTGGCGTCCTGCCTCCTGGCGTCCTAACTCCTGGCGCCAGGAGTCTGGCGCCCTGACTCCTGGCGCCCTGACTCATGGCGTCCTGGCTCCTGGCGCCCTGACTCATGGCGTCCTGATTCCTGCCTTCTAGCAGAATCCTGACGTCCTGAATCCTGTGGTCTGAGAGGCTCTTGACGCCCTTTCTTGCGTCTTGCTGCCTCTTTGCGCCTGTCTGGCTCCTGGTCCTGCAGACCCAAAGGATCCTGATACTTAAATCGGTTTTCGGTTCCTTAAACCCTAAACCGATCGAGATTCTGCTCGATTTGCGGCGTCTCTGAGGGCGCTTCGGGAAGACAGCCTATAGGGCGAAAGAACTCTTCTCTCAGGAGAACAACTCCTATCGGACGAGTCTCTCGACGAAGGCGAAAAACGCTCTGGAGATTGTGAGGGTTCTCCTCCATACGAAAAGGGGCGCTTAGCGGAACTCTTAACAGGGAGCGAAACATCTTTCCTCCTTGTCGAGTCCGTAGCAAAGGAGCCTACTAAAGAAGCTAACTGCTCTTGCAGATTAAACAAAAACTTCTTCGTAGGATCCTGAAGAGAAGGCTCCTCTTGTTTCGTCTTCTTAGGTCCCGAAGGCCAATCCTCGGGAAAACGCTCTGGGCTGGAATCAGCCGCGTCTCCTTTAGGCGCCTTCCAGGCTCTCTTCAAAGGGCGCGAAAGCGAGGCCGAACTCCATCCTCGTTTAGGAGAGGAAGAGTCTGAGGCCGAAAAAACACTCCCTTAGGACGCCTTTTTCTGCGGCAATCCGAGGCAGCCTGGGACTTTACAACAGGATCTGCCGAAGGGACGCCTGACCGTTGGGATGTCTCTGCATCCTCCCTGCGGCTTTCGACATTCCTCCTCCCCTGGTCCTGGAGTTTTTGGAAGCGGTCTAGGCCTAGGAGCAATGAGGAACCGGTCAGACGCCCCCTCCACTGCACTGGGGACACTGCACAAGTCACTATCACCACTCTTACCTTGGTTTAGAGCTCGTAGCTGAGCTTGAAGTCTCTTGATTGAAGCTTTTACATTTTCCCTCTCCGAAGAAGAATCTTTGGATTCAGAACAGGGAGAAGCAGCTGAGGCTAAGGGAAAATCGTTAGTAGGAGAGTTAGAGTTAACTTCTTGTTCTAAAGAGCAAGATCTACTAGATGACCTAGCTGAAGCCTTTCTCACTCTATCTCTCTCAAGCTTCCTAACATATGACGATAACTCCTTCCATTCCAGCTCAGTAAGGTTCTCGCATTCAACACAGGTGTTATTAAAAGAACATTCATTCTCCCTGCATTTAGCGCAAATACTATGAGGATCTAATGCCGATTTAGGCAGCCTAACCTTACAACCTTCCCTACTGCAAACTCTAAACATAGGTGAAGCCTTAGCGTCAGACATCGTGAAAGAGTAGTCAAAACCAAAGTCGAAAAACAGTCCACAATAAGCGTATGCCAAGCCAGAGAAAAAACAGAATACGTCACCAAAAAACCAATCCAAATTCTCGGCAAACGAGTAGAAATCCAAGATGGAGGAACGAAACAATAGGTGTTGTCCGTTCAACCGACAGAGAAATTATGACTTAGAAAACGGGAATAGTTCCAGACCCTGCCACCCAGCGGCGGGAATGGTGGATCACCTGACCTACCTGTCACGTGTGCCGCGAGTTTTGAAATTCTGTCGGGACGACCGAGTCTATAGCTAAGTATATATCTGCTGGGTAAGTTTCTTGTACAAAATAATAAATTTTATTATGAAAATTTATATAATCAGTGCTCAAGTCCCTCTCTGCCCGTGATAGAATCTGGGGAGCCAGGCAGTGGCTACTGACTACTTAGCAGGTCGACTTATGGATGCCAACATCCCTACATCATGAAGCGGCCGGGTCTTCTTACAGAGAAAATCTATCAAGCCATGAGCAGCCCTAGAAACTACTTGGCTACCACAACCCTAAAACATTGTGGTATTTTAGGCAAAATGAACATGCTCAGGGCCTCAAGGAAAGAGGGTCCACTGAGCTAGGGCCCACAAAAATGAAAAAAAAAACTCATAGGCAAGAATATTATTAACAATAAAATATTACTATTAACATCACTGTAGTACTGAAGAGGTTAGTAATAAATTTTACTATAAATAACACTTTAAATGAAGTAGGCTGTTGTAAAAATGTAGAAGAGGTACACACTTTGGGGGCCCGTTAATCATAGGTTTTATATGCTATGCCTAATTTTTATGTATGTTGAACATTGTTGAAAACTGCATTCTTGCCATATCTTACAAAATGTCTTGAATGTCAATTAAAATCATTGATAAATTGTTTAACCAAACCACCCAGTTAAAGCTTGAACCTCTTTAAGGGCTGGTTCAAAGGGAGTATTCTAAGTTAACACTACTAAAGTAAATAAATTGCTACTCCTTAAAAATTCAACAGTTTGCTAACTGGATATCAATACTGTGCTTTATTTTCATTTGAAAATGACAATTTGTCGAAATTGCATTTTCCTAACTATCACAAACCTGAGGTCCTTTAACAATAGGAGGTAAACTAGCGGCAGCTGGGACGGTCGTAAGCTTTCGAACAGGGGAGAACGGTAGTTTAACTGCTTGTCCGATCGTGCGCGCGCCCGCGCGCCCGAGAGGTGAAGAATCACTTTTGCTTTAGGCCCATGCAAAAAGTTGCAGAGTGAGGGGTGTCATGAGGTGGGACTATATGTAAAGGACCTCAGGTTTGTATAGTTAGGAAAAAATGCAATTTTCGACAAATTGTCATTTGTTCCGATACGTAATACAAACCCTCGGTCCTTTAACAATAGGAAGACTCACTTCTTGGTGGGAGGAATCTGAGTCTTTTTGGTGAACAGACTGGTGTTCGTCCAACCCTGGAGTGCCTCCCTGGTCGTAAGAGCAAGGGAGGGATCCAAACCTCTGTCCGATTGATCGGGGTGTGCACCGCAGGATCAATGGTCAGACCTCTGGCCAAGTACTAAGAGAGAGGCAAGCGTATCTCTTCGTACCAGCAAGCAAGAACTTGTTCCTGTTTGCAAGAGACAATCATAAAATGATGGGTTTGTCTCAATTTGGCATCCACTTCCTCCCCCTTGTTGGAGGAAGTGGTGGATATTTACTCCTATCCCTACTGAAAGGGATAGGATGGTGCTCTATTGAGTAGCTCACCTGCATCTCGTCCTTACCCAGCAGGGTGACGACCGTGTCCCTCACTCTACCCAAAGGTAGAGGGGAAGAAAAGATGGGAAGAGGAGCCAGTCACACTCTCATTCCTCATCCATTCTTACGTCACACCAGGACTCGATGCTGTTCAGCCTGCGAGGGTCTGGGTTAACTACACAACGTGTTGAGCAACCACCACGGTTCCCAAGGAAAAAGATCCAAGGAACTGTGGGCAATATCCTGAAGGTAGAAGGAGGTGCATGCGGTCCGGTTGGACCAGGCGCCTGCCTTCATTACCTGCGCCACGGAGAAGTTCTTGCGGAACGCGAGAGAATGATGAAGAGGCGTCCACACTCATCCTGGGTGTCGAGTTTCTTCAGACAGCTCCGTCGCACCTTCACAGGACAAAGCAGCATAGCCTTCGTATCGGAGGCGGTGACGTCCATTAGGGAGGGTATTGTGAAGGACTCGAACCAATCGTCAGTTACCGAAGGGTTCTGAGTCTTCGCTACGAAGATCGGTACGAAATCGAGCGTCACAAATCCCCATCCCTTTGTGCTTGACTTCTCAAGAGAAGTCATGCAGTTACCTAAGACGAAAAGAAGGGAATAGTCGTATGACCTATCCCTCTTCTCGACTTTGGTTATGTACAGTACTCATACTGACAAGCTATTAAGACGAAGTAATGATTGCTCTGGAACAACCGAACTAAGTCCACAGCATAGTTCGTAACTGACTCGGACGCTCTGACAGCTGCCGACTGACTGGTTCGGAATCAGTAGAGGCAAGTTGTCCAAGCATGCCGGGTAAGTCACGTGACCTTCGCCCTTTAAAGAGTTATGCTGAGAGACCAAACAATAAAATATTTGTTAGTCACCGATGCCGGACTGGCGCGGCGATGATTCTCTTAATGCATAAGCTCAAAAGGCGAAAGTCAATTGCCTTCAAAAGACCGAGGTCCCTGATGGCAAGAAAATCTCATAGACGTTGAATCTCAGCTTAAGGAGAAACAACACTATGTGACGTTGAAGACGAAGGTAGGCAATGAATGCAACCTACGTCTTCCAGTTGAATCGAGAGAAGGAATCTCAAGATTCTAAACCTGTGCTTACAAATGACTGAAAACGCTAACCGCCATTTCATTGCTGTCCCGTTGTGCAATGAAAGCGGGGCGTTCTTCAGTAATGAAACACAGGGGAGAGCCGCTTGAAGAACTGCTTCTCATGGGCTGAACGTTTGGAAGTAGAGCTGGCAGGTGTGGGAGTAGGCGATGTCTTTCAATACATCTGCTAATCCGGGGTGAACATGAACCAATTGTACACCTCCGAATACAAGATATTTTGAGGACCAAACTTCAGATTCGCAAAAATCATTCGCATTATCGGGATAACGAATGCAGCAAGAGACTATTACAGAATTCTGTTACCGTGCTGGTAAACAGAAAGATGAGAGTCGAATAGATCTCTTGTTTAAAATTCTCGCAATACCGAAGACAGATGAATACTAGCGTTCTCAGCAGTAGATGGTCAATTCATGTATGGCGAGAATCCCCGTTAATCAGAGACTTAAGTCCGTGATTGTTGGGCAGAGATACGGTTGTTATTCAATCAAAGCAGGTGAGAAAGACATAAACAACCGTCTATCTCAAAGCGGCAGCTGATACTGAAATGCCTCGGGCAATTCAATACGCAGTAGCTGTCGCTGACGGTCGTCATCCTGAGTTTGCCAAGTAATCCTTTCCACGAAGGAATGCGTTCGGCTAGAACCACCGAGCATAAAAAGATATGCTCGAGCAATTATATTTAAGCGAAACGAATTTCGGTAAATATAAAAGCTAAAATGGTGTTGTTGTGACAACACCATAAGTATATAAAATTGAAACTGGAAACTCCTGGGAGGTTGCAGGCAACCCGGGTTTTGCAGTTCATTAGAATACTTTTCGTCTAAGTCGCAATCCGTATAAAACCAGGATATGCGCCTACCCCTCGGACCATTCAACTGCTTAGCAGAACATGTTGCGAGGTTAATATACGTAGTATATTTGTAGGATTCTGAACAACGATCTCCATCCTAAATTCCTTTCCTTCAAGAAAACAAAATAAGGATTGGAGATCGACCACCTTCGTTCTCTATTAAAGAGAGTGAAGGAGAAGTCTTCCTCGAAGGAAAGCTTCAATGGTGAACAGAATACTAACGATAGTTCCAGCCAAACTGGATATTCCCGTCCGTTCTTCTCTATTCCAGGTTGGTCGCCTACTGTGAGATAGTCTTCTTTCAGCAGCAGTCTTCTTCTAATGCTAGAAATTCCAGGAATTCGAGCATAGGCGAGGTTCCCGATTATCGTGTAACATATCGGGGATTCTCGTCTCGCTCACTTTGGACCGTGGTCTCGCCTAAGTGTTTGGAGATCGTAAGAAACTCTAACACTCTGAATGCGCTAGAATTCCGTAGAATTCTAAGCAGTCTGCGAAACCCCACCGAATTCGTCAAACGATATCGGCTGGTGGTCCTCTCGATTCCCGTAGAAATCGAGAATGGGGCAGGATCCCTCCTCAACGACCGGGGCTTACGTCAGTAGGACCCGAAGGTCCCCCCTGGTAGCGCAGTCCCCAACGTGGGATCCTACAGAGAAATCTCTGTAGGATCCTTCCCCTTTCCCTCGTAGCCGTAAGGAGAGAGGGAATGGGGAGGAATTGGATACTCGCTCGCCTTCCCAGTGGAACTAGCAGTTGGAGAAGAGTAGGAGCAGCCATCGAACTCTCACTGTAGGTAAGGGTCTGCCGCCACTGTGAACGTCGTCTGGGTGGGGCTGATCGACACCTGACAGGAGAGAGCCGATACCGTCCTCCGACTCATTCCAGTCCTCGTCGAGGTCGAAACTCTCAGGAGGACCGAAGGAGTATTTAAATACGGTGTCCGAAGACACGTAGAAACGCCGCTGTCGCAGTAGAGGAGGTGGAAGTAGCTTGATCGACCGGCCAGAACTGAGAGAGCCTTCTTGTCCGGAGACGAGAGACTCTGGTTCAAGACAGAATCGGTAAGCTCCGATCGCGGCATACCCACCGTCGGTTTGGGTTCCCTCTCGGGCCCCAAAACGACTCGAGCAGAGACATGGCTCTGCTGGTGGGAGCAGCGATCCTTCCCCCCGGTCGTTGTGCTGACGAATCAGTGCAATAACCTGGGTAAAAGTTACTCTGAATCTCGGAAGTTACAGCGTCTTGAGGGATAGGACCGTCCAGTCCCCTCCAACAAGAGCAGCTCCCAGGTACCTCCTCCTTCAGAAGAAGGACCAGCAACAGATCCCTGACGGTTGCCTCAATCACTTGCGAGTACGTCCTGGTTGGTCCTAAGACCAACCTGGCACGTGCGGCGTCGTGACGGGATCGTGAGCGGCGCATCTCTCACGATCACTCCTATATACCTAGCTCTTCCTGGCGTATGCCGAGGAAGTTGAAGGTATCGGAGAGACAGAACTGACGCTACCCCCCCTCTCTCCCCCTGACGGTCGCCTCCCAATCACTTGCGCGTACGTCCTGGTTGGTCCTAAGACCATACGTGGCACGTGCGGCTCGTGACGGGATCGTGAGCGGCGCACCTCTCACGATCACTCCTAGCTACCTCGCTCTTCCCGGTGTAGCCCGAGGAAGTTGAAGGTAGTGGAGAGACAGACCTGACGCTCCCCCCCCGCTCGCTAGCAGGACCCAGCGTACGTGGGGGGGCTGCAGCCGATCACCAACCCGCGGTGGGGATCGATCTGCAGGCCTGGCCGTGCCGCTCACCTGTGGCGAGCGGCTCGACTGAGCACGTCGACCCCGGTCCCGTGCGTCAGACGATCTGCTGCTGGTCACCGTATCCGCCTGGTCCCTGTGGGAGCGGCGGTCAGGTGACCTGCAGAGCTCGCTTTCGCCGTGAGACCGGTGAGCGTCCTCGCGGCACGTTCAAACCGCTGGTACCAGCCGAGGCTGGTACCGTCGGTCGAGGGGACCTGGGGGACCTCTTCCCAGCCTCAACCCGTGTGGCCGGTCAGAGACCGTCACGTCCACCCGAGGTACCGGCTGGTCGCTGCGAGAGCGGCCGCTGGCCTGGCGAGAGTCACCTGAGCGGCTCTCGACAGTCTTCTGCTCCGTGCCTCGGTCATGATGCTGAGCGAACTCAGGCGTCTTAACTTTGGCTGCACGGTCACCCGAAAAGGAGATCGTACACTCGGAACTTCTCGCGGACGAGAAACCGAGCCGGTACCTGGCTTAGCAGCAGAGCTGCCAAGACCAGGCGAGGGTGTACCAGCGGTAGCCAGCACACTCCCTTGGTCCCCGTCTTCTTCTTCTTCTCAGAAGGGGAGACGGGCCCCGTTCCCGAAGGAACAGGAGGACCAGCAGAAGAACCCCCCGTACACACCGGAATGTGACGAGCCCTTCGAAGTTCCCGAAGAAGTCTTCTTAGGGGGCATAACAAAACCCGGTTACCAGCTGGTCGCTGCGAGAGCGGCCGCTGGCCTGGCGAGAGTCACCTGAGCGGTTCTCGCCAGCCTTCTGCTCCGTGCCGTGGTCTTGGCGCCGAGCGAACTCTGGCGCCGAAACTTTGGCTGCACGGTCTCCCTGAGGGAGAGCGTACACTCGGGATCTCCCGCGAACGAGAGACCGAGCCGGAACCTGGCGTAGCGGCATCGCCGCTAGCACCAGGCGAGGAAGTACCAGAGCTAACCGATACTCCTCTGGTCCCGTCTATCTCTTCCTTACGGAAGGGGAGACGGGCCCCGCTCCCCGAAGGAGCAGGAGGACCAGCAGAAGGAACCCCCCCCCGTCCCACCGAGGTGGGGACGGGCCCTTAGAAGTTCCCGAAGGAGACTTCTTAGGGGGGGAGGCAGCCTTCTTCTTCTTCGGCTTATGGGCCTTAGAAGTCGAAGGGGAAGAGGCAGCAACAGACGAAGATGACACCTTCCTCTTCTTCGTCAGCTCACGCAGGACAGTCGTCAGGTCCTCCATCCAGGCCGGAGTCGTGGGCCTATTGCCGAAGCAACACGGCCCGACTGCACCTGTCCGGAAGGACCTGGGACTGGGGAAGACACACCATGGGCAGGACCAGCATGGACAGGCGCAGGAACCAGGAGCGACAGGAACAGCAACCAGCTCAGGAGCGGCAGGAACAGCGGCAGCGGTAAACACAGAAGGGACAGCCAAGCCAGTAGCGGGAACCACATCAGCGACAGGTACGGCAGGCCCAGCCATCGCCTCGTAGAATCATCGGCAGCCAGCGTGGTACTGGCGGCCGGTCCAGGGCGAGCTGCTGGAACAGCGGAAGTCTGGGGCAGGCAACACGAAGAAAACACAGGCGGCGGCGGCATACCCCTCCTCGGTACGGCGGCGACCGGCCCTATAAGCGGCAGACGGCGTCACCGACACAGCATGGGGAGTGTAGACCAGCGGGGGGAAGCAGCATAAGCGGCCGTGAAGGTTGTAGTGGAGACCACTCCAAGGTCACCGCCCCAGACCTCGCTAGACTCTGCAGCAGATCGTGGATGCTAGGCACGCCCTGCAGCCGCAGTGGTCCATACCTGTCCAAGGTCGTCTCCCACGGCTGTAGCACAGACAGATTAGTAAGAGGGGTTCCCTCACGCACGGGGGGGGGAGACATGCCCCCACCCCGAACGGAAGGAAGACCCCAAAAACAAAATACGAGGAAGCTGAGCGGGGGGGCAGGAAAGAAGACGAAGAATCGGATACCAAGGGAGTCGCGGGAGAGCTTTCCGACGACTTCCTGGCAGACCTTCGCTTCCCCTACCCCCGCACAGCAGTGAAAAGTAATATGAAAATGAAACAGAATACTGCACTTGCGATTCACTTCATAGAACTTAAAGAGGGAAAAATCAATTCCCGGTAAGAGCGGAAACTTGATCCATAATAATATGATGCTATCATAAATATATATGAAAATGAACAATACTGCACTTGCTATTTTCACTTTCACAGCAATAAATCGTAAGGATTAATTCCCGGGTAAGAGCGGAAATTGATCCAAAATTAAATTTGATGCAATTAATAAATAAGAAAATGAAAAGAAAACTGCATTGCGAATCCACTTTCATTGCATTCTATTCATACAAAATAAGAGGCTCTTGCCGAGCGCAATCAAGCTCTCGGCAACGAACGCACAGGGCAAAAATATAATGAAAAAGAGTACTTACATCTTTCAATTACACACTTTCGCCCAAAATACATGACTCGGCGCGAGTGCGCCCGCCCTCGGCCCACGAGACATAATTCAAGGGTTCAATTCATGAAAAGAGCGGAAATCGCCGTCTCTACGGCGATAGCTCCATGTTGATTCATAATTAAGTAATGAAAATGAAAACAGTGTACTTACAGTTTCATTTTTCAAGTCAAACCAAACCATTAGTAGAAAACACAATATAACAAAGCATACGACGATGAAGCGGGCAGAGAGCGATGACGAACACGTCCTTCACACCCGCGGCCGAAAGCAAAAGTGATTCTTCACCTCTCGGGTCGCGCGGGCGCGCGCACGATCGGACAAGCAGTTAACTACCGTTCTCCCCTTGTTCGAAGCTTACGACCGTCCAGCTGCCGCTAGTTACCTTCCTATTGTTAAAGGACCGAGGGTTTGTATTACGTATCGGAACAACTGGAGATATAGCTTACTTTTATCGAATTATCAACTAGGCCTATCACAGCATATTTTTCCCAACAACATAAACATATGCTTTATACTACCACCATGTGATTTCTTCTTATTGCTAGACAAATGTTGTTAATACAAAGCTGAAAATATAAAAAGGTTCTGCTGAGTGCTGGAACACAAACCAAGGTACTAAAACAACAGAAAAAGAATTCCACACTGAGATGTTGAGTTCTCATCATAACTCGAAGTATGGCACTTCTCATCAAATGTATGGTCTATGACAGTACAAATCTAATACAAAAATTTACTTTCGAAAAAAGTGGTGCAATGAACTCTTCCTACAACAACAGACTGCTAATAGTGGAACAGACTTAAGTGCACTGGCATACTACATGAAAGTATGTAAAATCAAAAAAGCATTTCTATAAAAACAGTAACAAGATAGTACAAAATAGGTCTTAAAAACCCTAACTCTACAATAATTACATACCTGTTTAATGTGACATACCTAAGAATTTTCTGGTATATGAATGTGAACTGCCAAGATGACATTTGATCTCAAGATCATTAAGATGAAATTACTTCTGAAGACTGCCAATGGCCCAGAATAGAAATGTAGCAATTGTGACATGGTGGGCTGAATTAAGTACATTTTTAAAGCTGCTCCTATCTTGAAGGAAGGATCTTGAAGAAACCCAGATCTTTCTTGGGTTGACAGTTTGTTGTTCTTGACTGATAAAGTTGAATGTTCTGAAAATAAAACATAAATTATCTAGTCAGTTACCAGAAATCTGACAGTGACTTACACACTGACTAGTCAATACTTTGGATTATTTACTTTTTAAGTGGCATATATACTATATCCAATGAACAATACTACAGAAAAATTTAGAGGCTTACAGTTTTCTATAGTGCTAATCCTTTCAGTATTTGAGCACTACAGGCTTTGGTGAAGAGTCCCTAAACTGCGAGTTCATGGAAGAGACTTACAAGGTAAAGCAAGATGACTTCTGATACTGTCTTAAATTATTATTACCCGACTCTTATGGACACAGGCAGAGGAAGTTCTCTGTTGCTATGAAGAAGTTCTCCGTTGCTATGAAAAACGACCAAAGAGGATATTTGCCGCTAATTATCTAAATGATTACCACTGCTAACAACACTTTTCGAAGACTTTAAAGTATTGCTCTAAATCTATTTCCTAAATCAAGTATCTCAATAATACCTCGGATGCTAAGGCTTAAACATTCAGTCCTCACTTAATTTCAACTTACATTCCCATCTATTTAAAATCTAAAGTTACATTCCCATCTAAAGTTACATTTTATTGCAACCATTCACAATATATCAATGGTAAGTTATATTCCTGATCCTCTCAACTTCTTCCTCTGATGTTTGAGACGTCTCATGCATATCATGATTCACATTAGACTCATGATACCTAATGCAGTTCATGTTAATAAACCTCTCTACTGCAACATATACCAGCCAGCACACTTCACAGGATCTACCACAGCAGATTCCACTAACAAGAAGGTTCTTCACACTTTTCATGGTTCGATTTTCAAAAAACAGGAAAGATGGACAAATTTCAACCTGATGTTTAATCACAGTACAACAAAGTACCTCCACTCTACCATTGCTGACAAAAAGTGCATGTAAGTTGGGCATCCCCCATCCCCTCACCTGCCTACCTCCAATTAACCATCTTGTTACCCACTTACAACAACCATTCCCACCTCACATTATATATAATACTGCATACGCAATGGTTTGTGTTTCTGTAGGAACAATCTATATTTAACATTTAAAATCACTTACTTTACAATTACATTCATTTAAAAAATTGACTCACATTCAAATACCTTTCTGCTCAGTCAAAAAAACACATTCAAACAATCCAAAAAGCCTTGGCATATTTCCTTTTTAAAATGATATTTTTAAGATACAATAAAGTTTTGTACATACTTACCTGGCAGATATATACTTAGCTATAGACTCGGTCGTCCCGACAGAATTTCAAAACTCGCGGCACACGCGACAGGTAGGTCAGGTGATCCACCATTCCCGCCGCTGGGTGGCGGGGTCTGGAACTATTCCCGTTTTCTAAGCCATAATTTCTCTTCCACCTGTCTCCTGAGGGGAGGATGGGTGGGCCATTAATCGTATATATCTGCCAGGTAAGTATGTACAAAACTTTATTGTATCTTAACAATATCATTTTTGTACAAGAAACTTACCCAGCAGATATATACTTAGCTAATTGGCACCCTTGGTGGCGGGCAAGAGACAGCTAAAAACAAAATAATACTTAAACTAAATACATTAAAAAACAGGGAAAAAACAACCTATGTTCTTGGATAAAATAATCCATAGTTCCTACCTGATTGGGCTGAAGACTTCATGACTACTGTCGATGAGTCTGCCTGCCTCAAGAGTTTCAACGAGGAATGAACCTATGGTTGAATAACTCTTTGGATCGTGTCAATGGGGGCTAGCCCGCTTACGCGACAGAGCCTATACTGGATCGTACCAATGGGGGCTGACCTTACCTTACCTTACAGACCTTACATCTTGTTCGGGTTGCCCCAGGTCCCTCAGTGTGAGGCACCTCTAATGTCTACCAGAGAGTTGCTAGTACATCTTCCGTATATTTGCATCTTCCAATCTTGGGATGGTCTGGGATGCAGTTAGATATTTGTCGAGCTTATTCTTAAACACATCTACGCTCACTCCTGATATATTCCTCAGATGAGCTGGCAACGCATTGAATAGACGCTGCATTATCGATGCTGGTGCGTAGTGGATTAATGTCCTGTGTGCTTTCCTTATTTTTCCTGGTATAGTTTTGGGCACTATTAATCTACCTCTGCTTGCTCTTTCTGATATTTTTAGTTCCATGATATTTTCTGCTATTCCTTCTATCTGTTTCCATGCCTGAATTATCATGTAGCGTTCTCTTCTCCTTTCTAGACTATATAATTTTAAGAATTGTAGCCTTTCCCAGTAGTCTAGGTCCTTAACTTCTTCTATTCTAGCTGTAAAGGACCTTTGTACACTCTCTATTTGTGCAATATCCTTTTGATAGTGTGGGTACCATATCATATTGCAAATATTCAAGTGTACTACGAACATATGTTTTATAAAGCATAATCATGTGTTCAGCTTTTCTTGTTTGAAGTGCCGTAACAACATTCCCATTTTTGCTTTACATTTTGCCAACAGAGTTGCTATTTGATCATTGCATAACATGTTCCTATCTCATCACACCAAGGTCTTTAACTGCTTCCTTATTTGTGATGGTCTCATATTGGAGGTCCCTTATATGCATATAGCTTTCTTTCTCTGTCTCCATAATTTTTATTGATTCAAATTTATCAGTAGTTAAATACCATCCTAGTTACCTCTGCCCAATCATATACTTTGTTAGGAAATGGTCTCTTTGTAGAGCGTTCCTATCTTCATCACAAGTAATTTCTCTACTTATTCTTGTGTCATCATCTGCGAAACTACTCACTACCGAATCCTTCACATTATTGTCTATGTCTTCAATCATAATAACAAACAGTATTGCAGCTAACACCGTACCTTGCGGCACACACCGGATATTACCTTGACTTCATCCGATTCTCGTCGTTTGCAATAACTATCTGTTTTCTGTTGTGTAAAAATTCTTTTAACCATCTTCCTACTTTATCCACGATATTGTGTTTTCTAATTTTCTTCGCTAATATATTATGGTCTACTTTATCAAAAGCTTTTGCAAAGTCTAAATAAACACATCTGTTTCATTTCCGCTTTTCATATTTTTGAATATGTTCTCACGGTGGACTAACAGTTGGGTTTGTGTACTTTTTCCGGGTACGAAACCATGTTGTCCTTTATTAAAACAAATTATTTTTTATTAAATGTTTCATAATATTTTTCTTCATTACCCTTTCATACACTTTCATAATATGTGATGTTAGACTCACAGCCTATAATTACTTGCCTCTAGTCTTGATCCACTTTTGAAAGTAGGGGTAATATATGCTAATTTTGTGCATCATCATAAATCTTGCCTGTATCTACACTTTGTCTTAATAATATTGCAAGTGGCTTTGCGATAGAATGAACTACTTTCTTTAACAAAATAGCAGAATTCCATCAGGCCCTGCAGCAGCTCCATTTTTAATTTCATTAATAGCCTGCAACAATATCACTTCATTAATATCTATGTCAGCTAAATATTCACTATTTTCATCCCTTACTTCTATATCATTATCTTCATTATCTATTCTAGGGGTGAATTCTCTCTTATATCGTTCTGCCAGTATGTTGCAAATTTCCTTTTTTTCATTCGTTAATCTCCCTTCAATTCTCAGAGGGCCTATTTCTATTCTTCTTTTATTCATCTTCTTCGCATATGATATAATAGCTTGGGGTTTTGCTTGATATTTAATAGGGTTTTTTTCTTCCAAGTCCCGTTTTTCATTTTCTTTTGATTGTATAATCTTTTGTTCTGCATTTTCTATCTTACTTTTTAGTTCTATAACTTTCCATGCATTTTTTTCTTTTGCAAGACCTTTTTTCCACTTTCTGATTTTCTGGAACAAGATCCTTCTGTCTCTTGTATGCATGAATGAGTTTAACTTTTCTTCTTCGGTATTATATTTTTTTCCACTATTTTCTCCAATATTTTTATATAATATCTCCGTATTTACCCTTATGTCATCACTTACGAAAATGTTATCCCAATCTTTGTTTAATTCTTCATTAATTTCTGACCATTTTATATTTTTTACTGTAGAAGTTGTATTTTCCATATCCTTCCCACTTTTTCATTTCTTGCTTATCTCTATTTCACTTGCTTTGGATGAACTGTTAATTCTATGACATTATGGT
This sequence comes from Macrobrachium nipponense, assembly GCF_015104395.2. Lineage (NCBI taxonomy): Eukaryota > Metazoa > Arthropoda > Malacostraca > Decapoda > Palaemonidae > Macrobrachium > Macrobrachium nipponense. The sequence goes on from NC_061097.1 coordinate 34,170,677, forward strand.
CTGAAATATTCGCATTATAAAACTATTAATTTTCTGTTATTTTCTAACATAATTCATCTCGTTCACAAATACTAGGTCTAAAGTATTTTCCTTTCTGTTGGCAGGTTGATTTATTTTGTTGAATGTTGTATTCTAGTAGCATCATCTAATAGCTTTTCAAATTGCCTCTTATCTTCTGCACTACTATTACTCTCTTTTTTATATGTATAAGTACAACCACAATCTCCTATTCGTTCTTTCCATTCTACGAAAGGAAAGTTGAAGTCACCAGATAGGAGAATAGTCCAGTCCTTGTGATTTCTACATATATCATCCAATTTTTTTCAATTATTAAGTCAAACTCTTTAGTATTAGGAGGTCTATATATTACTATGTTCATCATTTTTCAGATTCAAATTCTACCGCTATTAGTTCACATTCTGAGTTACTATATTTCTCATATATTTTTTCCTTGTTTTTTGTCTTTCCCATATATTGCGGTTCCCCCGCCTTGATTTCTATTTTTCTATCTGATCTATAAGTTTGGAACCCTTTTATTTGATCATCATTCCCAGTCTCTTGGGAATACCAGGTTTCACTTATATTCATTATATCTATTTTCTTTTCATTTTGGGTTAGTTCTTCTAAGTACTCTATTTTTCTTTTTGAGTTACTCGTAACTAAACCCTGCGCATTCATCACTATGATGGTTTGCGTGTTTTCTCCTTCATTTAATACTTACATGGTAGAGCCTTGACCTTTTGTCATATCAATGGAGACTCGCCCTCTTACATGACAGAGTTAAGGTTATTAAAAAATCACAAAGAGCACTGAAGCCAATCCCGATCACCTGACATGTTAGTATTGTTTATAATCTATGAATTGCAAGAGGGTTCCCTATTCCCTCTGACAATTAACCAATAAAAACACACCAATAAAAATAATTTAAACACTAAACTAAATTAGGAAGGATTAGCCTCAGCCCCATTCTCCCAGCACTGAATTCGCCGAAACATACGCTCCCAGAGCAAAGCACTTTTCGTACGAAATTTAACATCTCTTAGGTAATTCGAGGCGAACACAGAATTACATCTCCAAAACGTCGACTCTATAAGAGCCTGAGAGACCATGTTTTGTGAAATGCCATAGACGTAGCTATGGCTCTCACTTCATGAGCTCTCACTCTGAGAACCTTGAGATGCTCTTCATCGCACTAAGTGAGCTTCCTTATTATACTCTTTTATGAAGTATGTAAGGGCGTTCTTAGAAATCGATCTTTCGGATCTCTTACAGAGCACCAAAGACTTTCTTCTGTACCTCTCAGCAACTTCTTCTTCTCCAGGTAGAACTTGAGTGCCCTGACTGGACACAAAGTCCTTTCTAGTTCTCTCCCTGTTAATGAAGATAGTCCTCTTATCTCAAAGCTTCTTGGCCAAGGCTTTGAGGGATTTTCATTTTTTGCTAGAAAAATGGTTTAAAGGAGCAAATCGCTGAATCCTTCTTAAAACATTTACCTTCCAAAGCTTGCAACTCGCTAATTCTCTTGGCTGTTGCTAACGCAAGAGGAATAATGACTTTCTCGTTAAGTCTCTAAACGAAGCTGCGTGAGACGGTACAATTTTCCGACATTAGGAACTTGAGGACCACATCCAAGTTCCAGCTAGGCTTCTGATTACATGGTCTTTCGTGGTTTCGAAAGACCTTATAAGGTCATGTAGATCTTTATTATTCGTCAGATCTATTCCTCTATGTCGAAAAACTGAGGCCAGCATACTTCTGTAACCCTTCACTGTTGAAACTGCCAGGTTACAGTCTTTTCTCAAATATAGGAGAAAATCTGCGATTTCAGTTACAGAGGTACTGGAAAAGGATATTTTCTTTCCCATACACCATCTTCTAAACAACTCCCACTTCGACTGATATACTTTAGAGGTGGAGACTCTTCTGGCTCTTGCAATAGCCTTCGCCACTTCTCGTGAAAAGCCCCTTGCTCTGACAAGTCCTTCGACAGTCCTGAAAGGCGGTCAGACTTGGAGCGGGGAGGTTTTTGTGAAACCTGTCGAAGTGGGGTTGTTTGAGAAGATCGTTCCTTAGTGGAAGCGATCTTGGAAAATCTACTAACCACTCCAGCACCTCTGTGAACCAATCGAGAGCTGGCCAGAAGGGAGCGATGAGGTCATTCTTGTTCCTTCCGAGCAAGCGAACTTCCTCAATACTTCCCCTACTATCTTGAAAGGAGGGAAGGCGTATGCGTCCAAGCCCGTCCAATCTAGCAGAAAGCTGTCTACCGCTACTGCTTGTGGATCCGAGATCGGGGAGCAATAGGTCTCTAATCTGTGATTCTTGTTGGTCGCGAACAGGTCTATATTGGGCCTTCCCACAGATGCCAAAGTTGTTGGCAAATCTGAGGATTGAGAGTCCATTCCGTGGGTAGGACTTGTTCTTTTCTGCTCAACAGATCTGCCCGGACATTTTTCTCTCCCTGCACAAACCTTGTGAGAAGAGAGATCTTCCTTTCCTGAGCCCAAATCAGCAGATCCTTTGCTGATTCGTACAGGGAAAAGGAATGCGTTCCCCCTTTGTTTCTTTATATAAGCGAGGGCCTGTTGTGTTGTCCGAGTGAATCTGAATCCCCAGACCTGAGACCTTTTGTTTCCTCGAATGAACTAACGCTAGATGAATGGCTGTTAGTTCTTTCTTGTTTATGTGCCAGGACACTTGTTCTCCTTCCCAAGTGCCTGACACTTCTTCCGAACCTAGGGTCCGCTCCCCACCCTGAATCTGAGGCGTCTGCAAATAACGCTAGGCGAGGGTTCTGTAAGCGAAGGGAGATTCCCTTGCTTAGTTTCTGTGGATCTAACCACCACGGTGGATATTCTCCTTGATCCCTTTCGAGATTGGAATGTATCTCCTAGATTGTTGGATTTCCAATCCCACTTCTCCTTCAGATAAAATTGAAGGGTGTCGTGTAGTCTTCCTAAGGAAACGAACTGTTCCATCGAGGAGAGGGTCCCCAGTAAGCTCATCCATTCCCTCGCGGAACAATGTTCTTTCCTTAAGAAGACTGCCACCTTTTCTAAGCAGCGTTCTCTCCTTTCCTGCGAGGGATACGCTAGAAAATCCCGAGAATCCATCTGAATCCCCAGATAGACAATACTCTGCTGGGGAGTCAGCATGGATTTCTCGCGATTGACTAAAAGTCCTAGGGACTTTGTCAAAATTAGAGTAACTAATAGGTCCTCCAGACATTTTTTTTTTTTCTCCGATTGGGCTCTTATTAGCCAATCGTCCAGATATAACGAGATCCTGATCCCTTCCAGAGTAGCCAATAAGCTACATTCTTCATGATGTCCGTGAAGACTTGAGGGGCAGTCGAAAGTCCGAAGCACATCGCTCGAACTGGAACACTTTCCCTTGGAACATGAATCTCAGATATTTCCTTGCTGCCGGATGAATTGGCACATGAAATACGCATCCTGAAAGTCCAGGGACACCATCCAGTCCCCTGGACGAAGAGCAGATAGAACAGAGGAAGACGTCTCCATTGAAAATTTCTTCTTCAAGACAAAGAAATTCAGGGCACTGACGTCTAGAACCGGTCTCCATCCCCCCGATGCTTTCGGTACCAGGAATAGCCGATTGTAAAATCCTGGAGACTGGAGATCTTGAACCAGTTCTACCGCTTCCTTGGAAACCATCTGTTTCCACTGCTTGCAAAATAGCAAGCTTTCGACCGGATCCGAGTATCTTGCAGTCAACTCCCTTGGAGTTGTCGTCAAGGGAGGATTTTCCCTGAAGGGGATCAAGTATCCTTTTTTCAGGATAGAGAGGGACCAAGAGTCCGCTCCCTTCTGCGCCCAGACTTTTGCAAAGTGGAGTAGTCTGGCGCCTACTTTCGTCTGGAGGACTCCCTGCTCATCTAGACTTCCCGAAGGACCTTCTAGATGGTCTACTCCTTCTATCTGGTCTGCGACCTCTAAGAGGGTCTCTAGAAGAGGAGGCACCTCTAAAGGGCTGTACAAAAGAGGGTCTCTCTTTTTTTCTCTATAGGCACTGCCGGCCTAAACTTCTTGGCTGAGTGCGTGAGGAGATCCTGAGTTGCCTTCTCCGTAAGAGATTTAGAAACCTCTCTAACAGTCTCCTGTGGAAATAGATGCAGGGTATAACGGTGGCAAAAAGAAGAGATGTTCTTTGCAAAGGTGATACGGCTCTTGCTAGAAAAGAGCTAAAGAACCGATCTCTTCTTTAAGACTCCCGTTCCAAAAAGAGAGGCAACTTCTACGGAACCGTCCATGACGCTCTGTCCAAGCAAGCCAGGACGCTTGAAAGTTCCTCCATGGAAACAAAGTCAGTGTCCTGAGCTCTCTTAGCTAACGCTCCCACCAAAGCCCAGTCCATAAATTGAAGACTTCTAGGTTTTTAAAGAGGCCCTTTAGAAGGTGGTCTAGCTCACACATGCCCCATGTTGCCTTAGCAGACAGCAAAGACTTCCTCCTGGAAGAGTCCACTAAGGAAGCAAAATCCGCATCTGCGGAAGAAGGGAGGCCTAACCCCATAGGTTCTTTGGTCTCGTACCACCTTCCTGGTTTGCCTGTTAACTTGGAAGGAGGGCAGGAAAAAACTGTCTTGCCCACTTCCTTCTGGAAGTCAACCACTCTGAAAAGGTCTTTAATGCCTTTTTCATACAAAGAGCGGGGCGCATCTTGACGAAGGAAGACGTCTTGAGAGCTTTTGTGCTAGACATCAAAGATCCTGGTGAAGGAGGGTCAGCAGGATGAAGGGAGTCTCCGAACTCCTTTAGCAGCAAAAGTGAAAGTCTCTTGTAGTCAGAAACTGCTACATCTACTGGCTCGTCATCTTCCGATACCTGGTCCAACTGATCCACCGAAGGAGACCGTTTGGGAGTGATCTGGCTCTTCCCGGGAGAAGAACTCCTTTCCCGAGAAGGGGAGCGCTGACATTAGCACTTCTATACGAAGAGTGAGGCTCCTGCCTGTCCGAACACTCTTGCGCCTACTAGACTCTTGTTTGTCTAGGTTCTTGCGGTTCGCGGCGCTTGCTAGGCTCCTGGCGCCCTGATTCAGGGCGCTTGAAAAGATCCCCGCGTCCTGATTCATGACGCTTAACAGGCTCTTGGCGCCCTAACTCTTGACGCCTAACGTACTCCTGGCGTCCTAACTCCTGGCGCCCTGACTCCTGGCGCCCTGACTCATGGCGTCCTGGCTCCTGGCGCCCTGACTCATGGCGTCCTGATTCCTGCCTTCTAGCAGAATCCTGACGTCCTGAATCCTGTGGTCTGAGAGGCTCTTGACGCCCTTTCTTGCGTCTTGTTGCCTCTTTGCGCCTGTCTGGCTCCTGGTCCTGCAGACCCAAAGGATCCTGATACTTAAATCGGTTTTCCGGTTCCTTAAACCTAAACCGATCGAGACTTCTGCTCGATTCGCAGCGTCTCAAAGGGCGCTTCGGAGAAGACAGCCTATAGGGCGAAAGAACTCTTCTCTCAGGAGAACAACTCCTATCGGACGAGTCTCTCGACGAAGGCGATAAACGCCCTGGAGATTGTGAGGGTTCTCTCCTATACGAAGAGGGGCGCTTAGCGGAACTCTTAACAGGGAGCGAAACATCTTTCTCCTTGTCGAGTCCTTAGCAAAGGAGCCTACTAAAGAAGCTAACTGCTCTTGCAGATTAATCAAAAACTTCTTCGTAGGATCCTGAAGAGAAGGCTCCTCTTGTTTCGTCTTCTTAGGACCCGAAGGCCAATCCTCGGGAAAACGCTCTGGGCTGGAATCAGCCGCGTCTCCTTTAGGCGCCTTCCAGGCTCTCTTCAAAGGGCGCGAAAGAGAGGCTGAACTCCATCCTCGTTTAGGAGAGGAAGAGTCTGAGGCCGAAAAACACTCCCTTAGGACGCCTTTTCTGCGGCAATCCGAGGCAGCCTGGGACTTTACAACAGGATCTGCCGAAGGGACGCCTGACCGTTGGGGATGTTCTGCATCCTCCCTGCGCTTTCGACATTCCTCCTCCCCTGGTCCTGGGAGTTTGGAATCGGTCTAGGCCTAGGAGCAATGAGGAACCGGTCAGACGCCCCTCCACTGCACTGGGGACACTGCACAAGTCACTATCACACCACTCTTACCTTCGTTTAGAGCTCGTAGCTGAGCTTGAAGTTTCTTGATTGAAGCTTTACATTTTCCCTCTCTGAAGAAGAATCTTTGGATTCAGAACAGGGAGAAGCAGCTGAGGCTAACGGAAAATCGTTAGTAGGAGAGTTAACTTCTTGTTCTAAAGAGCAAGATCTACTAGATGACCTAGCTGAAGCCTTTCTTACTCTATCTCTCTCAAGCTTCCTAACATATGACATAACTCCTTCCATTCAAGCTCCGTAAGGTTCTCGCATTCAAACACAGGTGTTATTAAAGAACATTCATTCTCTCTGCATTTAGCGCAAATACTATGAGGATCTACTGCCGATTTAGGCAGCCTAACCTTGCAACCTTCCCTACTGCAAACTCTAAACATAGGTGAAGCCTTAGCGTCAGACATCGTGAAAGAGTAGTCAAACCAGAAAGTCGAAAAACAGTCCACAATAAGCGTATGCCAAGCAGAGAAAAAAACAGAATACGTCACCAAAAAACCAATCCGGGCAAATTCTCGGCAAACGAGTAGAAATCCAAGATGGAGGAACGAAAACAATAGGTGTTGTCCGTTCACCGACAGAGAAAATTATGCTTAGAAAACGGGAATAGTTCCAGACCCGCCACCCAGCGGCGGGAATGGTGGATCACCTGACCTACCTGTCGTGTGTGCCGCGAGTTTTGAAATTCTGTCGGGACGACCGAGTCTATAGCTAAGTATATATCTGCTGGGTAAGTTTCTTGTACAAAAATCACTTGCCTCTTAAGAAGGCTAACCTAGTCATTATTTTCAAAGCCTTCACACACCCAAAACAAACTGTTTCTTGTACAAATATACTATTTTTGACAGTCAGGACATATCATCAACTGGACTGTATTATTACAACACTGCTTTGCTTATGTGCAAAATATTACAGTATCAGTGTGTGTAAAGAATTATTAATGCACCTAAGAACTGCCACCAAACTGTAAAAAGATTCTAGAGAACCTAAAATACAATGCCAATTGGTTAGTTATGAAAAAAGAAAGTCTGAGTAAGCATGCTCAATTAACTCCTGAAGTCATGATAGGATTGAGGAAGAGAAGCAACCCAAAATAAGGTAGTGGATGACATTCAGAGGTTATAAACACCATAAAGCATATCAAAATAGCAAACTATTGTAGTGATTTTCTTAAAGAAAGAACATTAAAATCAAATAGTACAGAATACATTACAATTAAATAAAAATTCCTCATGGCATTTGTATCATATGTCATGTAAAAATTTCCTATGGTAACAGGATTAACAGGAAAATGAAATCTAATATTGTTCCTTCAGTTCTTACATACCTTGAGATATTTTTAGTTATCATCTTTTGAGAAGAAACATCGACAGTGAAACTTGTCTGCAAAAACAACCTCTGAAGACTGTCCTTGCTTAAAAACTGTAGTAAAGTAACTGGGGGTTATAAGAGGCTTCCAAAACTTCTTGTAATGTTTATACAGGAAGAGAAGAGTTACCCTAACACAGTTGGTGAGCTTCCAGTTCACACTGATGCTTGTTCCTGTGGCTGTTCTTTTTCTTCTTCTTCTTCTTCTTCCTCCTTCTCCACTTCTTCCTCTTCTTCTAATTCCTCCTCGTCAAAATAGTCGTCTTCTTCATCAAAATAATCAGTTTCCTCCTCATCAAAATCAGTTTCTTCATCAAATTCTTCCTCTTCTTCGTCTTCTTCTTCTTCTTCTTCCTCTTCTGCTTCCTCTCCTTCCTCCTCTTCTTCTTCTTCTACTACTTCAAGTAATTCATGTACTCCTTTGATATCCAGCACCTGTGAATAAAGAATATGTTTATAAATCAATCCTACTGCATTATGAATAGATTGCCATTTACTCTGAATATCTGTAGACTAGTACCAACTAACAATACACATTAATGTAAGCGAATACCACAGGAAAATGATAGTCACAAATCCAAGCACTTTCATCTTTACTAAGACATTGTCAAGGAGCGAAAGCGCTAGGATTTCTAACTATCATTTTCCTGTGGTATTCGCTTATTTAATGAAGTCATGTGCATCTACTGTGATTTTTTAAAAAATGATATTGTTATGATACAATAAAGTTTGTTCATACTTACCTGGCAGATATATATATAGCTGTATTCTCCGAAGTCCGACAGAATTTCAAAACTCCCGGCACACGCAGTGGTCGGCCAGGTGGTAGTACCCATTCCCGCCGCTGGGAGGCGGGCGTCAGGAACCATTCCCATTTTCTGTCAGATATTTCTAGTGCCACTGTCTCCTGAGGGGAGGTGGGTGGGCACTTTGATTATATATATCTGCCAGGTAAGTATGAACAAACTTTATTGTATCATAACAATATCACCACATACTCTGGCGCTAGTCGAACTAGATCCAGACATCTCGAGTTTAAGGAAAAATCAAGCCAAATTCAAAACCAATCCACAATTAGCGTATGCCTAACCACCGATCCAAATCAAATAACCAAAAAATCAATCGGGATACTCAAGTGACCAAAAGAGTTCCAAAATCCAATGACGGAGGTGCAGAAAACACTTGTTGGCTGCACCGGCGACAGAAAATATCTGACAGAAAATGGGAATGGTTCCTGATGCCCGCCTCCCAGCGGCGGGAATGGGTACTACCACCTGGCCGACCACTGCGTGTGCCGGTAGTTTTGAAATTCTGTCGGACTTCGGAGAATACAGCTATATATATATCTGGCAGGTAAGGTTCATGAACAAACATTAATGTATGTATATCAAACTGTTCAAGTAATTGGTAATTTTTTATGATATAGAAATCTTGCCCATTATAGGTGAGTATTCCTAAGTACGAAACTTGGTGATGAGGTGCTTTATTAGTGACAGGCACCAAGGGATGGTTGGGGGGTTTCCCACAGACCTGCCTTAAGCCTGCATCTTGGCATCAAAGAATTTGTATAATAAAAGTCTCTAATTTCTTTACCTGGAAAAAAATACAATTTATCTTAAAATGTTGGTTATTTTTGTTCCTGCAGGGATACTGACCATTGCCACTGATGCAAGAAAATTACTGTTCAGGTGGGAGAAGTTTCACAACTGACTGGAAAGAAGAATCTTGACTCAGAAGTGTCATGCCATGTATAAATTCAGGACAAAAGCGCTGTATGGTCCCACATGGACACCCACACACCAACCATCTCACCTGGCCGGCTAATCTCCTCACAGCAAGTATCTCTGCACACCAAACCCGCATGTACAAAAAATACAGCATACATTACGCATCTTTTGTACATACATTGTCGTTCATATTAATATGTTAAATGTATCATTATTACCACATGCATTACAGTATCAGCATTTTAGCTATACATGTATCATAACTTTATTCGTATCTTTTACATCGATTTATATACTACATCTTTCCATCCTTCAACAAACACAGTAGACTGTACTGTGACCTGTTTTGTTCGCCTTGTGTCAGGCACTACATTTCTGCTTTGAAGAGCTATTGACCTGTTAGTTTGTTGTCTGAATAAATCAGTAAGTTTGTAGACTCAGCTGCTTTCTCACACCTTCGCTGCAGTGCTACCAAACAGAAAGGGAAAACAAACGGAAGGCAGCTAATCTCTAGGTGAGTTATAAAAAATGGGCTCAGTTTATAACTTTACAACACCCCTACCCACGGAAAAAGGCATAAAAGAGGAAGTATATAGGCCTTCATCTGGGCATGTTCCAACACACTTCCCAAACTGCTGCCTTGTAGAGCAAGGAAAGAAAAGGAAAAGATGAGAGAGAGAACCCAGCCACCAACCCATTCAACCTCCAGCATAAAGCTCTTTAAGTACCTTAAGTGAGATGCATTAGTCCATGAGCTAGAATGATAACACAACCTGTTGGGCATATGTAACAGGTCATAAAGAGAAGGTATTCAGGGACTTTTGTGTAATGTTTCCAAGTTAAAATGAAGTAAAGGTAGTCTAATGATGCCAGACCACCTGCTCTCATTATTAGAGCAACCATAAAGTTCCCCAAAAGGTTTCGCCCAAACAGAACTATTGTCTCCTCACATAAAGGCCCATATGACAGGTTGATCCGCTCGTTGCCGTCTAAAAGGTAGCCTTCTTTCTTGAAAGATCTGCATGGATTGCCATGCACACAATATGATCTCATCTGGATCTCTGTCAGCAACATCTGGGAGGACAGAAATCAGGGAAACTCTCAAATCTCTTGCCAACAACTGAGAGGTTTATTTAACTAATTACTCAGAACATAAAAGAGTAAGATTTCCAACCTTCCAAGTGTGTGATTCTGGAGGCTAAAGCTGCTCCTAATGTGGAAAAGAAATTTCAAAGTTCCTTATGAGAATGGGCAATTCTACTGAGGAAGACAGGCATGCCTTTCACAGCAAAACACGAAACCTGGCTCAAGGCAAAGCCACAGTCACTGCAAAGAGAAGAGACTGTCTACAGAAAAAAAATTGGTATACAATGGTTTTGTATATGCTAAAATAATTACATGCTGGTAAATGTTCAACTATTATGTATTCTTTTGTGACTAGTTCCCTCTTACAGTACAATCTCCACTGAACCTTGCTCCTTCTAAGAGACATGTTTTCTCTAATAGACTGCTTCTCTAATAAAATTTTGGTGCAGAAATCAAGTCACTGTGGCTACCTCCATCCAATAAATTGTCATATCCTACACAACCTATAATGGTGTAAATCACTCCTTTCTTTCGAGAACTGCTTTCTTTAGTAGATTGCTTTCTCTAAATGGGTGCCCAGAAAGTTTTTGCGAACTGATATGTACCAGACTGTGCTGCAAATAAATTAGAAAGAAGATAAGGTTAGAAAGATATTTGAGCATGTTACAACAGCTGTGTGAATTTTCATCATAACGACTTGACATCACATTTTTTCATGGAACTGTAAATACGACCAGCTGTCTCATTTCATGAAAATGATGAATTGGAAAAACAGTGGGTGTGGTTTTCTATCCTAGAGTGTTCAACTACAACTGAAATAATTTTGTAAATAACTATTAAATTTAGATATCTAGAATTATTCAAAATGAGTGTAAGAAGGGTTGAAAAGGTCAATGATTGTGTGCAGAAGAATTTTTGGCGGTAACTACATTAGAAATAATTAGCTTAATTGCTTATTTAAATAATTTTTTTTTAATTCTTGAAGTTCAAAAAGGTTTCCAAGTAAAATTACACAAATACTACCTTCCCCCCTAACAGCTCTTTGTTTTTCAACATGAAATGAGTGACTGGATTTAACATAAACGAAAAGAACAGGTATACTAATGTCATTTTTCTTGGAATCTACAAGCAAGTTCTACTTATACCCTTATATTTCCTGAATGTTACAATGCAGTATGGCCTCCTGCTGTGAACCACAGCCTTCTACATGGCAACTTAAGGAAGGAAATATACTACTTGTATGTAATGCTACAGGTAAGTGGAGAAATCCAAAGGTAGCTTTCCCCCTGGCCAGATCAGACCCAGTGCCATAGATGACGCTAGGTTAGAGAAGGTTACATTAGAATATACTCTCATAATTGTCCTTGCCACATATTTGTGCTTATTAATTTGCTTTGGAAATTTTACCGACTACACAAACAAATCATGTATGCTTGCCTATACTTCTTGCTGCAATATCTGCTTAACAACACCAAACAGATATTTACAAAACTTTATGCAACACAGAAGACTTACTGAGCTGGAGGTCAGTGAAATCTTCATCATGGAAAACCCATGAATGCATTTTTAATTTGACTGTACTCTTCAAATTTGGATTCCAGTCAGTTGAGGATCTGGCCTAGGTTAGGTGTGGTTAGGTCAAATAATACATCATAATGTTCAGGAATTTGGTTTGTTTTCCAACAACAATGATTATTTTTGAATGAATGATCATGAGAATGTGATATACATTAACGCAATTTATAACCTTATTCTGGTGCTTACTTAATTATTTAAATATTACCTAGTGGTCTGGCATCCTGAAAATTCGCTAATTTCCCCCAGCCACATCCCGATAGCCGCCAGTGTTTACCACTAGCATCTATGGGTACATTAGTCATTAGCCTATTTGCAGATTTAAGACCAGGACTAGTTAGTTTGTTTTACACAAGTGACCTCAGCAAACATTGAGATGGAGTCACTCATCTACTTTTATGGAGTTTCAAGTAAAAATTTCAAGAGTATCATGGCCAGCAAGTTAGCACTGTGTATGGCTAAACCTTCATTATCCTCTGTTTAATCGGATAAACTATGCCATCATTTTGTAATTTAGGAGAAAACACTTGTTTCGATAGACGTGTAGAGGTCTTGGTGTGCTGTTTATAGACCACAACTCCAACTGATGCTGAAGACAGCGCATTCAAGTGCTTTTTTTTTTTTTTTTTTTTTTTTTTTCTGGATGTGGTTGCGGCGTGGTTAGAACGACGAAGTGTGTCGCAGCCCAATCATTTACCTTACTAAAAGGATACTAAGCGTGCTTCAATGGAGGTTAACATAAGGTCCCCAAAATAATGAGTCGGGCCCGGGCTGGCCTAGCGCAGCGGACATAGGCCTAACTGAAGATAATAGTCGAGTCGAGGTGAACATAGAATTTAGGCCAAAGGCCAAGCACTGGGACCTATGAGGTCATTCAGCGCTGATATGGAAACTGACAAGAATTACCAAAGGTTTGAAAGGCGTAACAGAAGGAAAGTAAGACGGAAGACAGAGAATATGAAAGGAGGTACAGTAAAAGGAATGCAGAAGGTTGCAGCTAGGGGTTGAAGGCATGCCGCAAAGAACCTTAAGTAGGTAATGCATACAGCGCACGGCCAAGGGTTACTACCTATAGTACCTAGTACTAGGCTAAATACCAAATGGCCACCTGGCCCTTCCTTTAATTAAATTGGACAATTCTAATTCTAATTCAAAAGGCCTAGCGATGCATAAAGATGATGTCCCGTATCCGGATTTCAATTTCGAAGCGTCCGCCCTTCGAAGGAGCCTTCGTAGGCGTCCTCTTCAAACTGCGTCGCCCTTTAGGTAGCTAATTAAAACGAAAAAGAAAAAGAAAGCCACTTCCAGGAGGCCTACCTTTACCTTACCTTGCTTTCCGTAGACAGGGGTTCCCTGTTCCCTTCGCCTTTCTTTCTCTTCATATAATCAATAAACCAACCAGAAATAAACAAAAGTTTACATTCGACATGAAGATAGTCGTAGTAGTAGTAGAAGTAGTAGTAAGTAGAAGACGTCTCCTTTATAACGTCCCTTTTCCCCACCGACTCCGACTCCTCTTCGACAATATAACGAATCAAGTTCGAAGTTTTTCTTCTTCTTCTTTCATGGCGTGAAAATAAATACTATGCACTTTTCTTTTCTCTATGTGTTACTCTTTTATAATATTTTCCTTTTAATCTCCCTTTATCATCCTTTAAAGTTTTTAGAGTTAAAAAACTCTGTGCCCGCCACTCTTCTTCTTCGTTGTTTTTGGTTTGAAAATAAATGCTCTGCACTTTTCTTTTCTCTATGTATTACTTTTTATGGTATTATCCTTTTAATATCCCTTTATCTTCCTCGTATCATCCTTTAAAGTTGGTTTCTAGCGTTAAATATCTCGCAGCGAAGCCACTCTTTTTCTTCATTGTTTTTGGCTTTAAAGTAAACGCTCTGCACGATCTTTCTCTACGTGTTACTGTTTGAAGTATTATCCTTTTATACCAAAAATATTTAATCTATTATTTAGATAAATTGTTCTCATTTAATTCATAAGTGACCTCAAACATTGTTAGGGTACTTAAAGAGCTGCTAATACGGGCCTGCTTAGCAACGTAGAATCCATGATACACAGGAAATATAATACAAAGAATGACCATCGTGAAGATAACTATGAAAAAGCTCAGGATGTCATCGTGGGTCCTATTTTTGTTAACTTGACTTTGGGTGGAAATCATTTGACATTTAAAGTACGACATTTTCCTTTCTCCTCTCTCTCTCTCTCTCTCTCTCTCCTTCCTCTCTCTCTCGTCTCTCTGTTCTCTCTCTCTCTCTCTCTCTCTCTCTCTAGTTGAGGATTAGAAGAAGAGGAAGAGTAAGAGAAGAAGAAAAAGAAGAAGAGGAAACGGGAAGAGAAGTAACAAAAATGAAATGACAGAAAAAAATAAGGAAAACAAGAAACAAATAAAAGTATGGATGCAGAGATACTCATTGATACTACATATGAGGCAATAAGCAGCATACCTACGAATAATAAATTAACGATATGACAACAGAAAAGCAATCCCGAAGAGGCTCTACCCAGATCTATACAATGACGGGAAAGAGGAAAAAATAGACAAGAAAGACAAATCTGCAACCTTTTGAAAAGAGGGAATTGCAGATTTGGAGAAAGATGTTACTACAAACATCCTAAGATATGTCAAAACTATGAAATATATGGTAAATGTGCATACTTAGATGGATATGGGGATGATTGCAGAGATCTGCATCCAAAAATATGTAAAAACCTCTAAAAGAGGAAAAGGATGTAAGTTCGACAAAAAATGCAAATATATGCACCCTGTAGCCATGAATCATAATCAAATAAATAACCAACCAAGTAATAAAATCCAAAATAAGAAGAAACAATAAAGAGAGAAATCAAGAATATCAGGTAAACGAGAAAATGCAACCACCAATGAGATGCAGAGGTGTCAGCAAAGAATTTCAAAGCTCACTCCGAAATTCTACTCAAGAGATAATAACTGTATTTATTATGCAAGAGGATATTGCGAGACGGAGAAAATTGCAGATTCAGACACAAATGAATAATTAATGATGAAGGAAGATCAAATATTATGAAAAGTTGGATTTTTTGGTTTTTTAATGTCAGAATTTCTGGAAATGAAAAAAGAACAACATACCAGAACAGGAAAGAGCATGGGAAAATCCTTATTACTATCAGTATTAAATGAAGGAGAAAACACGCAAACCATCATAGTGATGAATGCGCAGGGTTTAGTTACGAGTAACTCAAAAAGAAAAATAGAGTACTTAGAAGAACTAACCCAAAATAAAGAAAAAGAAAATAGATATAATGAATATAAGTGAAACCTGGTATTTCCCAAGAGACTGGAATGAATGATCAAATAAAAGGTTCCAAACTTATAGATCAATAGAAAAAAATAGAATCAGGGGGAACCGCAATATAGGGAAAGACAAAAAACAAGGAAAATATATGAGAAATATAGTAACTCAGAATTTGTGAACTAATAGCGGTAAGAATTTGAATCTGAAAAATTGATGAACATAGTAATATTAGACCCTCCTAATACTAAAGATTTGACTTAAAATAATTGAAAAATTGGATGATATATGTAGAAATCACAAGGACTGGACTATTCTCCTATCTGGTGACTTCAACTTTCCTTTCGTAGAATGGAAAGAACGAATAGGAGATTGTGGTTGTACTTATACATATAAAAAAGAGAGTAATAGTAGTGCAGAAGATAAGAGGCAATTTGAAAAGCTATTAGATATGCTACTAGAATACAACATTCAACAAATAATCACCTGCCAACAAGAAAGGAAAATACTTTAGACCTAGTATTTGTGACGGAGATGAATTATGTTAAAGAAATATAGTTTATAATGCGAGTATTTCAGACCATAATGTCATAGAATTAACAGTTCATTCCAAAGCAAGTGAAATAGAGATAAGCAAGAAATGAAAAGTGGGAAGGATATGGAAAATACAACTTCTACAGTAAAAATATAAAATGGTCAGAAATTAATGAAGAATTAAACAAAGATTGGGATAACATTTTCGTAAGTGATGACATAAGGGTAAATACGGAGATATTATATAAAATATTGGAGATAATAGTGGAAAAATATATACCGAAGAAGAAAAGTAAACATCATTCATGCATACCAGAGACAGAAGAATCTTGTTCCAGAAAATCAGAAAGTGGAAAAAAGGTCTTGCAAAAGAAAAAAATGCATGGAAAGTTATAGAACTAAAAAGTAAGATAGAAAATGCAGAAAAAAAGATTATACAATCAAAACAAGAAAATGAAAAACGGGACTTGGAAGAAAAAACCCTATTAAAATATCAAGCAAAACCCCAACTATTATACTCATATGTGCGAAGAAGATGAATAAAAGAAGAATAGAAATAGGCCCTCTGAGAATTGAAGGGTGGAGATTAAACGAATGAAAAAAAAGGGGAAATTTGCAACATACTGGCAGAACGATATAAAGAGAAAATTCACCCCTAGAATAGATAATGAAGATAATGATATAGAAGTAAGGATGAAAATAGTGAATATTTAGCTGACATAGATATTAATGAAGCTGATATTGTGCAGGCTATTAATGAAATTAAAAATGGAGCTGCTGCAGGGCCTGATGGAATTCCTGCTATTTTGTTAAAGAAAGTAGTTCATTCTATCGCAAAGCCACTTGCAATATTATTAAGACAAAGTGTAGATACAGGCAAGATATATGATGAGCACAAATTAGCGTATATTACCCCTACTTTCAAAGTGGATCAAGACTAGAGGCAAGTAATTTATAGGCCTGTAGTCTAACATCACATATAATGAAAGTGTATGAAAGGGTAATGAAGAAAAATATTATGAAACATTTAATAAAAAATAATTTTGTTTAATAAAGGACAACATGGTTTCGTACCGGAAAAGTACGTACACAAACCCAACTGTTAGTCCACCGTGAAAACATATTCAAAAATATGAAAAGCGGAAATGAAACAGATGGTGGTTTTATTTAGACTTTGCAAAAGCTTTTGATAAAGTAGACCATAATATATTAGCGAAGAAAATTAGAAAACACAATATCGTGGATAAAGTAGGAAGATGGTTTAAAAGAATTTTTCACAACAGAAACAGATAGTTATTGCAAACGACGAGAAATCGGATGAAGCCAAGGTAATATCCGGTGTGCCGCAAGGTACGGTGTTAGCTGCAATACTGTTTGTTATTATGATTGAAGACATAGACAATAATGTTAAGGATTCGGTAGTGAGTAGTTTCGCAGATGACACAAGAATAGTAGAGAAATTACTTGTGATGAAGATAGGAACGCTCTACAAAGAGACCTTAACAAAGTATATGATTGGGCAGAGGTAAATAGGATGGTATTTAACTCTGATAAATTTGAATCAATAAATTATGGAGACAGAGAAAGAAAGCTATATGCATATAAGGGACCTAATAATGATACCATCACAAATAAGGAAGCAGTTAAAGACCTTGGTGTGATGATGAATAGGACATGTTATGCAATGGATCAATGCAACTCTGTTGCAAAATGTAAAGCAAAATGGGAATGTTGTTACGGCACTTCAAAACAAGAAAAGCTGAACACATGATTATGCTTTATAAACATATGTTCGTAGTCCCACTTGAATATTGCAATATGATATGGTACCCACACTATCAAAGGATATTGCACAAATAGAGAGTGTACAAAGGTCCTTTACAGCTAGAATAGAAGAAGTTAAGGACCTAGACTACTGGGAAAGACTACAATTCTTAAAATTATATAGTCTGGAAAGGAGAAGAGAACGCTACATGATAATTCAGGCATGGAAACAGATAGAAGGAATAGCAGAAAATATCATGGAACTAAAAATATCAGAAAGAGCAAGCAGAGGTAGATTAATAGTGCCCAAAAATATACCAGGAAAAATAAGGAAAGCACACAGGACATTAATCCACTACGCACCAGCATCGATAATGCAGCGTCTATTCAATGCGTTGCCAGCTCATCTGAGGAATATATCAGGAGTGAGCGTAGATGTGTTTAAGAATAAGCTCGACAAATATCTAAAAAACTGCATCCCAGACCATCCAAGATTGGAAGATGCAAAAAAATATACCGGAAGATGTACTAGCAACTCTCTGGTAGACATTAGAGGTGCCTCACACTGAGGGACCTGGGGCAACCCGAACAAGATGTAAGGTAAGGTAAGGTCTCTCTCTCTCTCTCTCTCTCCTTTGTTGGGTGAGCATCATAGGAAAGGTGACTAAAAATAATTACAATTTTGTAAATATTTTGAGACTCAAGGAGGTTCATATAGAATTTTGTTTGATTCCTAAGCAAAACAACTGTAAAGCATCCATCTGATATTTTACCTGATTTGCATGATATGAAAATTTAACATTCAAAACTATATACAGTTCCAAACATTAAAGAATGGATAGTATGTATGAATATAATGCACATTTCAACCAAATAAAGAAAGGTAGTAACTATATGAAATGAACAGATATACATGGGGCATGTCATGACCATTCTGAAAATGCTGGTTTGACATTCAAAACTATATACAATCCCAAACAATATGCAATTATTAAAGAATGGCAAGTTTGTATAATGCACATTTAAACAAAGTAAGGAAAGGTATTAATGAAATGAAACAGACAGATATGAGGCTAATCATAAAGAAAATTCTCAAAATGTTGTTTCGACATTCAAACTATATACAATTCATAACAATATTGCAATTATTAAAGAATGGTATTTTTTTTTATAATACACATTTGAACACAAAACAGATATGGGCCATGTCGGGACAATTCTCTAAATGTTTAGATTCTTCGATTATCATGTTGGCTGTCAAACACATCTATAAAACTAAGCCAATCCTCTCAGCCCGTTTACTTTCAATTGATAATAATGCACAAGAAGCACCAGTAACAGGAAGTGTTACAGCTATCAATAGTAACCTGATTTATGAGTGTTAAGCAAAATAATCAAATCATGTTGTGTGGCTAGTTAGTGGCTATTGTTATATTTCATAATGATTAATTTTATATATATATTTCATTTAAAAAGTCGGGGGGCAAACTAGGGCATGGCCAAAATCTAGGAGGGCAGCTGCGCCCCCCCATGGCCGCCCCCTAGAATCGCCTCTCTCTCTCTCTCTCTCTCTCTCTCTCTCTCTCTCTCTCTCAGCTACAATCCAAATCAGCGGTACGTATTCACTACTTTAGGTTAACATAGGCTTAGTATGAGAGAGAGAGACCTTACCTTACAGACCTTACATCTTGTTCGGGTTGCCCCAGGTCCCTCGTGTGAGGCACCTCTAATGTCTACCAGAGAGTTGCTAGTACATCTTCCGGTATATTTTGCATCTTCCAATACTTGGATGGTCTGGGATGCAGTTTAGATATTTGTCGAGCTTATTCTTAAACACATCTACGCTCACTCCTGATATTCCTCAGATGAGCTGGCAACGCATTGAATAGACGCTGCATTATCGATGCTGGTGCGTAGTGGATTAATGTCCTGTGTGCTTTTCCTTATTTTTCCTGGTATATTTTTGGGCACTATTAATCTACCTCTGCTTGCTCTTTCTGATATTTTTTAGTTCCATGATATTTTCTGCTATTCCTTCTATCTGTTTCCATGCCTGAATTATCATGTAGCGTTCTCTTCTCCTTTCCAAGACTATATAATTTTAAAATTGTAGTCTTTCCCAGTAGTCTAGGTCCTTAACTTCTTCTATTCTAGCTGTAAAGGACCTTTGTACACTCTCTATTTGTGCAATATCCTTTTGATAGTGTGGGTACCATATCATATTGCAATATTCAAGTGGACTACGAACATATGTTTTATAAAGCATATCATGTGTTCAGCTTTTCTTGTTTTGAAGTGCCGTAACAACATTCCCATTTTTGCTTTACATTTTGCCAACAGAGTTGCTATTTGATCATTGCATAACATGTTCCTATTCATCATCACACCAAGGTCTTTACTGCTTCCTTATTTGTGATGGTCTCATTATTAGGTCCCTTATATGCATATAGCTTTCTTTCTCTGTCTCCATAATTTATTGATTCAAATTTATCAGAGTTAAATACCATCCTATTTACCTCTGCCCAATCATATACTTTGTTAAGGTCTCTTTGTAGAGCGTTCCTATCTTCATCACAAGTAATTTCTCTACTTATTCTTGTGTCATCTGCGCAAACTACTCACTACCGAATCCTTAACATTATTGTCTATGTCTTCAATCATAATAACAAACAGTATTGCAGCTAACACCGTACCTTGCGGCACACCGGATATTACCTTGGCTGTTCATCCGATTTCTCGTCGTTTGCAATAACTATCTGTTTTCTGTTGTGTAAAAATTCTTTTAACCATCTTCCTACTTTATCCACGTATTGTGTTTTCTAATTTTCTTCGCTAATATATTATGGTCTACTTTATCAAAAGCTTTTGCAAAGTCTAAATAACCACATCTGTTTCATTTCCGCTTTTCATATTTTTTGAATATGTTTTCACATGTGGACTAACAGTTGGGTTTGTGTACTTTTTCCGGGTACGAAACCATGTTGTCCTTTATTAACAAATTATTTTTTATTAAATGTTTCATAATATTTTTCTTCATTACCCTTTCATACACTTTCATTATATGTGATGTTAGACTCACAGGCCTATAATTACTTGCCTCTAGTCTTGATCCACTTTTTGAAAGTAGGGTAATATACGCTAATTTGTGCTCATCATATATCTTGCCTGTATCTACACTTTGTCTTAATAATATTGCAAGTGGCTTTGCGATAGAATGAACTACTTTTCTTTAACAAAATAGCAGGAATTCCCATCAGGCCCTGCAGCAGCTCCATTTTTAATTTCATTAATAGCCTGCACAATATCAGCTTCATTAATATCTATGTCAGCTAAATATTCACTATTTTCATCCCTTACTTCTATATCATTATCTTCATTATCTATTCTAGGGGTGAATTCTCTCTTATATCGTTCTGCCAGTATGTTG
The DNA here is from genome assembly GCF_015104395.2 of Macrobrachium nipponense. Classification (NCBI taxonomy): domain Eukaryota; kingdom Metazoa; phylum Arthropoda; class Malacostraca; order Decapoda; family Palaemonidae; genus Macrobrachium; species Macrobrachium nipponense. The sequence continues at coordinate 34,191,555 of NC_061097.1, forward strand.
CAAATTTCCTTTTTTCATTCGTTAATCTCCCTTCAATTCTCAGAGGGCCTATTTCTATTCTTCTTTTATTCATCTTCTTCGCATCATGAGTATAATAGTTTGGGGTTTTGCTTGTATTTATAGGGTTTTTTCTTCCAAGTCCCGTTTTTCATTTTCTTTTGATTGTATAATCTTTTTTTCTGCATTTTCTATCTTACTTTTTAGTTCTATAACTTTCCATGCATTTTTTTTTCTTTTGCAAGAACCTTTTTTTCCACTTTCTGATTTTCTGGAACAAGATTCTTCTGTCTCTTGGTATGCATGAATGATGTTTACTTTTCTTCTTCGGTATATATTTTTCCACTATTATCTCCATATTTTATATAATATCTCCGTATTTACCCTTATGTCATCACTTACGAAAATGTTATCCCAATCTTTGTTTAATTCTTCATTAATTTCTGACCATTTTATATTTTTACTGTAGAAGTTGTATTTTCCATATCCTTCCCACTTTTTTCATTTCTTGCTTATCTCTATTTTCACTTGCTTTTGGAATGAACTGTTAATTCTATGACATTATGGTCTGAAATACTCGCATTATAAACTATTATTTCTTTAACATAATTCATCTCGTTCACAAATACTAGGTCTAAAGTATTTTCCTTTCTTGTTGCAGGTGATTTATTTGTTGAATGTTGTATTCTAGTAGCATATCTAATAGCTTTTCAAATTGCCTCTTATCTTCTGCACTACTATTACTCTCTTTTTTTATATGTATAAGTACAACCACAATCTCCTATTCGTTTCTTTCCATTCTACGAAAGGAAAGTTGAAGTCACCAGATAGGAAGAATAGTCCAGTCCTTGTGATTTCTACATATATCATCCAATTTTTCAATTATTAAGTCAAACTCTTTAGTATTAGGAGTCTATATATTACTATGTTCATCAATTTTTCAGATTCAAATTCTACCGCTATTAGTTCACATTCTGGAGTTACTATATTTCTCATATATTTTCCTTGTTTTTTTGTCTTTCCCATATATTGCGGTTCCCCCTTGATTCCTATTTTTTCTATCTGATCTATAAGTTTTGGAACCCTTTTATTTTGATCATCATTCCCAGTCTCTTGGGAATACCATGGTTTTCACTTATATTCATTATATCTATTTTCTTTTCATTTTGGGTTAGTTCTTCTAAGTACTCTATTTTTCTTTTTGAGTTACTCGTAACTAAACCCTGCGCATTCATCACTATGATGGTTTGCGTGTTTTCTCCTTCATTTATACTGATAGTAATAAGGATTTTCCCATGTCTCTTTCCTGTTCTGGTATGTTGTTCTTTTTTTCATTTCCAGAAATTCTGACATTAAAAAATCCAACTTTTCCATAATATTTGATCTTCCTTCATCATAATTATTCATTTTGTGTCTGAATCTGCAATTTTCTCCGTTTTCTGCAATATCCTCTTGCATAATAAATACAGTTATTATCTCTTGAGTAGAATTAATCGGAGCTGATGCTTTGAAATTCTTTGCTGACACCTCTGCATATCTCATTGGTGGTTTGCTTTTCTCTTTTACCTGATATTCTTGATTTCTCTCTTATTTGTTTCTTTCTTATTTTGGATTTTATTACTTGGGTTGGTTATTTATTTGATTATGATTCATGGCTACAGGGTGCATATATTTGCATTTTTTGTCGAACTTACATCCTTTTCCTTCTTTTAGGTTTTTACATATTTTTGGAGAGAGAGAGAGAGAGAGAGAGAGAGAGAGAAGAGAGAGCGAGAGTAAATAAGTAAATAAATATAAGAATAGATAATAATTCCTTTACTTGGTATCATCACAGTAGCTTAGAAGCAGTATATAGCTAAACACAGGTAGCTTTCGCCAACTTGGTCCATTTTTTTTTTAGTGTAAAAGTGGGTATACCCATCATCTGTCTCACATAAAATAGACTACGAATCAAGAAATCATCAAATTTAGACCGAGTTTTTGTATTTATGTAGAAAATCCACGCAAATCAAAGTAAAATGAAAGCAGATTCTGAAGGCAAGCAGATGAGGATCTTACGCGCTCGACGCCATGGTGGCCTAGACCTATATATCTTATCAAGAATATACTCTGCCGTTACCCCTGTCCGTAACATCAAAGTTACTTGAGAAAAATAAAATTAATCGTTATTTTAACTTTAAAGTCTGGACTGTCATAGAAAGTGGAGACGATTTCCTTGCTCCTGAAGGACCTATCAGCTCCCATGATGCTTATTCAAGTTTGGGGGGTTGGATGGAAGGGGGTGGGGGCCGGATTACACTCTTCCCTGAGTCCCATGGTTCGCGATCCTACAACCAAAGAGGAGTCTCTGTGTCTGTGGTCTCTTAGTTCTGAGGTGGCCACAGGACGAGGCGGACAGATCTTTCAGTCGGTGGTTGCGTACTGAATCACTTAAGAAGAAGAAGAAGAAGAAGACGATAGCGATACCACTTCAGCGCACCACTCGTTTCTCATGTAAGTTTCAGCCGTTCCACACTGATTTAAAGCAGCCTTGGTGATTTGACTATACGTTTTGTCTCACGCGATTGTTTCGTACGTATATTTCCCCAGTTTGTGTGCGTGTGTGGTAAGACGCATTTTTTTTTTACGCATCATGCAAACTATGTTGAGAATTTTTTACTATGTTTATCTAAGCATATTAACGTACAATATAAGTAAAGAGATACAGAGAGCTCGACCAAATTAGTACTATAACTTTTGCCAGCATGCACTCGCAGGTTCTAACGACCTCGGTATCTATACTCAGCGATCCTTTCCTCACTTTCTTCTGTCCTGTATCGCCAATTATTGCAACAATCAAGTCTAAAGTTCTAAAAGACTTAGAGAATGAAAACGCCTAACCTCCCTGAATATCTCAAACCCTAAAAATAACACTATTCACACGAAAACAAAACCGTCAATAACGATGGACAATCAGCTTCCTTGGACACATGTGAACATAAACAGTTGGCGAATGCATGCCACGCAAGCAATTATAATATGCAAATGTAATTGTGCTTGACATGGCGGCTGTCCTTTGATCGGAAGGGTCAGATGCTCGTTTAATTAAGCTCCCCCCACCCCGACACCCACCCTCACAAAATTCTTTAACAAGCCCCCGAATGTGTCGTCTTATATAAATCCACCTCAGTGCGGTAAGCAGGGATCAATGTTTTCAACTTCATAGAATATTCTTAGATTATGGTAAAGGGCATATATATATATATATATATTATATATAACATATATATATCTATATATATATATATATATATATATATATATATATATATATAACGAATACCACAGGAAAATGATAGTCAGAAATCCAAGCGCTTTCGTCTTTACTCAGACATTGTCAAGGAGTTAATGAAATACAATTGGAGAGAAAGGTCTCAGGTACAAAACAAGATCAAGAATAAACCAGATGGTTAATTGTCAAAAGGGTAAAAAACTAAAGAGATAATCCAGGATTATCGGATATCACACGGTCACAAACCTAACCGAAATTACAAAGTACCTTTACAGTCCAAAACATGTAAAAACTGAATATATTAATTTTGTAGCTTATATTTATCTACAACATTTTTTATAATGAAAGCATCAGTTTAAATAAACCAGACTTAAATTTAGATCATTTCTATTATTTGACTTGATGAAACAAGATTCAATTATATTCCTTTTAACTGTGTCATTACAAGGGATTAAGGCTCTTGCTTGACTCCAGTTAATAGGATGGTCTAAATCTCTCATATGTCGAATAATGCATTCGATATTTTTGCCCAGTTCTCACGAATATTGATGTTACTTTGAGCGTTGTGAAAGAGATTTACCGGTCTGTCCGTAATAGACTTATCACACTTTTTGCAAGGAATTTCATATATGCAGCCTGGAAGATCTTTAGGAGAATTTTTTTATTATAAACTCTTGACAATATATACTGAAAAAAACAACATTTATGTTAAAAAGCTTTAAAATTCTAGGAATATCTAAATACCTTTCATCATAGGGTAATTTTAAAATGTTATGCTTACTAAATTCAAGTTTGTCATTAGTTGAATAAAATGTTTTTCTAGCTCTTTTCCATGCCACATCTATAAAAGTCCTTGGGTATTTAAGTTTCAATGCAATATCATAAATAGTTTTAATTTCAGCGTCAATAAACTGCGGGCTACAGACACGTAAAGCCCTGAGGAACATCCCAGAAAAAACAGATAATTTAACATTTTGATGGTGATTGGAGTAGTAATGAACAAAAGAGGCAATGTTAGTTGATTTTCGAAAGACTGAAAAGGTGAAATTTCTATCATTTCTATGGACTAGTACATCAAGAAAATTCAAATTACAATTTCTTTCTTCCTCTACAGTAAATTTTATAGAAGGGACTAAATTATTGAGATTATTAAGGAATTCCTGGAGATTTTCGTGAACTGGCTAAATATAGAAGATATCATCCACATATCTAAAGCAAATAACTTTTTGGGGCAAAATTCTGGTAAGAGTTTTGTCTCAAAAATTCCATGTAAATATTGCTAAGGACAGGAGATAAGGGATTACCCATAGCCATGCCAAACTTTTGTACAAAAAATTCCCCATTAAAACAAAATTTACTATCTTTGATACATAACCTTATGAGACTAATGAGGTTTGCTACACTTACGAGAATGTCATTACGTTCTAATTCCTCCTCCAAATATTCAAGTAAGTCATCTACAGGCACTTTGTAAATAAAGAGACATCAAAACTAACCATATTAAAATCAAAATTCAAATTTAAACTATTCAATTTGTTTATAAAATCAACATTGTTTTTAACATTCGTGTTAGAAATGTTTCCTACCAAAGGAGAAAGAATTTTTACAAGCCATTTAGATAAATTATACGTAACTGAGCCCACTGAACTAATGATTGGTCTGATAGGGTTATTGGTTTTATGTGTCTTGACTAAACCATACATATAAGGCAGGGAGGAGCATTGCGGTGCAAACTGTTTAATTAAATGGTCCAAGCCCTTCAAATGGATTTAATTTGTTTATTAAATGGGAGTTCACTGTCTGTGTAGGGTCGACCTCAGTTTCGTATAAGTATCAGTATCATTTAGCAATGTCATTATTTTACTTATATAGTCACATTTTATTCATTATTACCACTGCATTAGATTTATCTGCTTTTGTAACTTTCACTGTTTCGTCTTCTTTTATTTTCTTAAAAGCCTGGAGAAATCTCACGGGTACATTAGGGGGAGAAGGTTTACTCATAGCACCATACACAATACCTTTACAAATATTGATATCATCAGGGCATAGGTTTTTTGATTCAATTTTTCTAATACCAAAAGGATTTAGAGATGTCGACACAGTCCAGGTACCATTAAATACACCAAAGCTTAACCCATATCCCAAAGCCGCTGTCGTAGCACCATCCACTGGTATGTTCTGATAAATTAATCATGAAATCCACGTTGGCATGCTTGAGTCCAGTCCGCTTTCAGCAATAAGATTTTCAGCTTGACTTGAAGCTTCCTTTGAAGACGGTTGCAGCACTTTCTCTAATTTTCCGTAGCAATAATCCAGCATCCGATTCTTCCAATCGACAGGAACCGTCCTGAATTAAAGCTATACCGTCTGCTTCTAAGTGTACGAAATTTCTGACTATCATTTTCCTGTGGTATTCGCTTATTTATGAAGTCAAGTGAACAATCTACAGTGATTTTTTAAGCACACACACACACACACACACACACACACACACTATATATATATATATATATATATATATATATATATATATATATATATATATATAATATATATATATATGCTTAAAAAAATCACAGTAGATGCACGTGACTTCATAAATAAGCGAATACCACGGGAAAATGATAGTCAGGAATCCAAGCGCTTTCGTCTTTATTCAGACATCGTCAAGGAGCTACTAAAGTACAATTGGAGAGGAAGGCCTCAGGTGCAAACAAGATCAGGAATACCAGATGGTTAATTATCAAAAGGGTAAAAAATTAAAAGGGATAATCCAGGATTATCGGATATCACACGGTCACAAACTTAAACAGATTCTGACCCTAACCGCCAAATTACAAAGTATCTTTACAGTCCAAAACATGTAAAACTGAATATATTAATTTTGTTGCTTATATTTATCTACAACTTTTTTCATTATGAAAGCATCAGTTTAAATAAACCAGACTTAAATTTAGAACATTTCTATTATTTTGACTTGATAAAACAAGATTCAATGATATTCCTTTTAACTGTGTCATTACATGGGATTAAGGCTCTTGCTTGACTCCAGTTAATAGGATGGTCTAAATCTCTCATATGTACAAATAATGCATTCGATATTTGCCCAGTTCTCACAGAATATTTGATGTTGCTTAAGACGTTGTGAAAGAGATTTGCCGGTCCTGTCCGTAATAGACTTTGTCACACTTTTGCAAGGAATTTCATTATATGCAGCCTGGAATCTTTAGGAGAATTTTTTATTACTAAACTCTTGACATCAATATTACTGAAAACAACATTTATGTTAAAAAGCTTTAAAATTCTAGGAATATCTAAAAACCTTTCATCATAAGGTAATTTTAGAATGTTATGCTTACTAAATTCAAGTTTGTCCTTAGTTGAATAATATGAGAGATTTTATAAACAAATAAAATAGTTTAAATTTGAATTATGATTTTAATATGGTTAGTTTTGATGTTGTCTCTTTATTTACAAAAGTGCCTGTAGATGACTTACTTGAATATTTGGAAGAGGTTAATTAGAGCGTCATGACATTCCCTTAAGTGTAGCAAATCTCATTAGTCTAATAAGGTTATGTATCAAGATAGTAAATTTTTGTTTCAATGGGGAATTTTTTGTACAAAAGTTTGGCATGGCTATGGGCAAGTCCCTTATCTCCTGTCCTTAGCAATATTTAACATGGAATTTTTTGAGACAAAACTCTTACCAAGAATTATGCCCCAAAAGTTATTTGGTTTAGATACGTGGATGATATATTCTGTATTTGGCCAGTTCACGAAACCTCCAGGAATTCCTTAATAATCTCATAATTTAGTCCCTTCTATAAAATTTACTGTAGAGGAAGAAAGAAATTGTAATTTGAATTTTCTTGATGTAACTGTCCATAGAAATGATAGAAATTTCACCTTTTCAGTCTTTCGAAAATCAACTAATATTGCCTCTTTTGTTCATTACTACTCCAATCACCATCAAAATGTTAAATTCTCTGTTTTTTCTGGGATGTTCCTAAGGCCTTTACGTGTCTGTAGCCCGCAGTTTATTGACGCTGAAATTAAAAACTATTTATGATATTGCATTGAAACTTAAATACCCAAGGACTTTTGTAGATGTGGCATGGAAAAGAGCTAGAAAAACATTTTATTCAACTAATGACAAACTTGAATTTAGTAAGCATAACATTCTAAAATTACCTTATGATGAAAGGTTTTTTAGATATTCCTAGAATTTTAAAGCTTTTTAACATAAATGTTGTTTTCAGTATATTAATGTCAAGAGTTTAGTAATAAAAATTCTCCTAAAGATCTTCCAGGCTGCATATATGAAATTCCTTGCAAGAAGTGTGACAAAGTCTATTACGGACAGACCGGCAAATCTCTTTCACAGCGTCTTAAGCAACATCAATATTCTGTGAGAACTGGGCAAATATCGAATGCATTATGAGAGATTTAGACCATCCTATTAACTGGAGTCAAGCAAGAGCCTTAGTCCCATGTAATGACACAGTTAAAAGGAAAAGGAATATCATTGAATCTTGTTTTATCAAGTCAAATAATAGAAATGTTCTAAATTTAAGTCTTGGTTATTTAAAACTTGATGCTTTCATAATGAAAAAAGTTGTAGATAAATATAAGCAACAAAATTAATATATTCAGTTTTTACATGTTTGGACTGTAAAGATACTTTGTAATTTCGGTTAGGGTCAGAATCTGTTTAAGTTTGTGACCGTGTGATATCCGATAATCCTGGATTATCCCTTTTAATTTTTTACCCTTTTGATAATTAACCATCTGGTATTCCTGATCTTTGTTTGTACCTGAGGCCTTCCTCTCCAATTGTACTTTAGTAGCTCCTTGACGATGTCTGAATAAAGAACGAAGCGCTTGGATTTCCGTGACTATCAATTTTCCCGTGTATTCGCTTATTTTATAATATATATATATATATATATATATATATATATATATATATATATATATATATATATAATGACAGCGGGCAGACAGCTACACATTCCAACAGGGGTTCCAGCAAGACAACAGCTTACATGATAAGTTTATTAGAGACGTTTTTCGTGCCCAAAACATTGGCACATCATCAGTCTGGAATAAAAATTTTATTCTTTTTTTAAAAAACAGTAAAATAAAGTAAAAGGTACAATCCAAAAATAAAATATGAATATTAAAAGAAGCTTAGAAGTATTAAAAGACTACCTATCAGTTCAGAGAACAAGAGCAGAATGACTAGAAACGTGAGACCGACCAAACTACACTTCAGGCCAACGAAAGGGGAGTGGCAGAGACGTAATTGTTTAAATTAGGCGACAGGTGTTTAATGTAAAGTGACTCAAGTGTAGTTAGAAAGGATGCTTGGGTTGTTTGAGGTAAGGATAGAAAAATGTGTTTTTTTTCCATAGGAATCTTGCATTTTGAGGCATGTGTTCGAATACTCGAGAGTTCGGGATTCGATATCCTGGATCCGTCCTATAGCTGAGTCCATGTGACTATAATACGGACTTGCAACAATCTCCGTGTTGAGCCAATATAAGTACCAGCATCTTGGGCATTCATATTTCTAGATTACATTGGACAACATAAAATCTTGAAGCTTATCCTTGTAATTGAAGAGGCTACCTATCTTTTTTTGGATTTACAGGGATTAGGGTTAGTCTTAGGAAACCTAATTCTTTTTTCTATAATGTTTTTTATATTCATGCGTAGTTTATCTGTGTGGATGAAGGGAATTGATGCGTACTATAGTTAAGTTTAGGTACGTTGAACTAGCGGGGGGTGGAGATACGTAATTAGAAACCATTTTATTAATAATATTAAGAACAAATTGCTTTGGGTAGGAATTAGCTGTAAAAAATTTCAGTAAGTACTCAATTTCATTATGGAAAGCAGACCAGTCAGACGTATATTTAAATGCTCTGTACCAACGTAATGACAGAGTTAGCTTTAAAGCCATAAAAACACGAACTGTAAAAAATTATTTCCCAATCCAGTAAAAGTACTCTTGCGATATACACTAGTATTAAAACGTTGTTCACTCCTAGTCATTTTTACATCCAAGAAGGCTATTGAATGTTGTTTTCAGTTTCTATGGTAAAATTTCACGTTTTGGATGAACAGTGTTGATATAATCAAGAAACTCGTAACATTGCCAACTGTGTTTAAACAGGGTAAAAGTATCATCAACGTACTTCTATAAAATGCTGGTTTAAAATTATCAGGGCAACTATTTAAAAAATTTTCTTCAAGATGACTCATAAAAAAGTTAGCAAATAAAGGTCCTAACGGTGATCCATAGCAACTCCCTCGACCTGCGAGTAAAGCTGTTTGTTAAAAACGAAAGCCGAATCTTGCACAGCAAGTTCGAGTAGTGTCTTAAAAAGGTGTCTGCTAAAACCGTGAAATTCTTCTATACCCTCATAAACTTTATTAAGAATAATGTCTATGGTTTCTGTAACTGGAACATTAGTGAACAACGATTCGATGTCAAAACTAGTCATAATTAGTTCACCATCTTGTTGAATTATTGTTTGTTGAAATTCAAAACCATTTTTTAAAACATATTGCGAGTTTGAGAAATCAGTTAGTAATTGAACTATAAATTTGGATATCTTAAACGAAGGGCTGTTATAAGCTGACATGATAGTCTTAAAGGTGTACCTTTAAGTTACGAGTTTCTTGATTATATCAACACTGTTCATCCAAACGTGAAATTTACCATAGAAACTGAAAACAACATTCAATAGCCTTCTTGGATGTAAAAATGACTAGGAGTGAACAACGTTTTAATACTAGTGTATATCGCAAGAGTATACTTTTACTGGATTGGGAAATAATTTTTACAGTTCGTGTTTTTATGGCTTTAAAGCTAACTCTGTCATTACGTTGGTACACAGAGCATTTAAATATACGTCTGACTGGTCTGCTTTCCATAATAGAAATTGAGTACTTACTGAAATTTTTTACAGCTAATTCCTACCCAAAGCAATTGTTAATTAATATTAATTAAAATAAAATGGTTTCTAAATTACGTATCTCCACCCCCCGCTAGTTTCAACGTACCTAAACTTAATATGTACGCATCAATTCCCTTCATCCACACAGATAAACTACGCATGAATATAAAAAACATTATAGAAAAAGAATTAGGTTTCCTAAGACTAACCCTAATCCCTGTAAATCCAAAAAAGATAGGTAGCCTCTTCAATTACAAGGATAAGCTTCAAGATTTTATGTTGTCCAATGTAATCTATAAATATGAATGCCCAAGATGCCTTGGTACTTATATTGGCTCAACACGGAGATTGTTGCAAGTCCGTTATTATAGTCACATGGGACTCAGCTATAGACGGGATCCAGGATATCGAATCCGAACTCTCGAGTATTCGAACACATGCCTCAAAATGCAAGATTCCTATGGAAAAAACACATTTTTCTATCCTTACTCAACAACCAAGCATCCTTTCTAACTACACTTGAGTCACTTTACATTAAACACCTGTCGCCTAATTTAAACAATTACGTCTCTGCCACTCCCCTTTCGTTGGCCTGAAGTGTAGTTTGGTCGGTCCTCACGTTTCTAGTCATCTGCTCTTGTTCTCTGAACTGATAGGTAGTCTTTTAATACTTCTAAGCTTCTTTTAATAATTCATATTTTTGGATTGTACCTTTTACTTTATTTTTACTGTTTTTTAATAGAATAAAATTTTTATTCCAGACTGATGATGTGCCAATGTTTGGGGCACGAAACGTCTCTAATAAACTTATCATGTAAGCTGTTGTCTTGCTGGAACCCTGTTGGAATGTATATATATATATATATATATATATATATATATATATATATATATATATATATATATATATATATATATAAGCGAATACCACAGAAATCCAAGCGCTTTCGTCTTACCTGAGACATTGGCAAGGAACAAGTGAAATACATTGGAGAGAAAGTTATCAGGTAAATAACAAGATCAAGAATACCAGATGGTTAATTGTCAAAAGGGTAAAAATTAAAAAGATAACCCAGGATTATTGGATATCACACGGTCACAAATCTAAACATAGGTTTAACCCTAACAGAAACTACGAAGTATCCGTATAGTCCAAAACATGTAAAAACTGAATATATTAATTTGTTGTTTATATTTATCTACAACTTGTTTTCATTATGAAGGCATCAAGTTTAAATAAACCAAGACTTAAATTTTAAAACATTTCCATATTTGACTTGATGAAACAAGTTCAATGATTTTCTTTAACTGTGTCATTACATGGGATTAGGCTCTTGCTTGACTCCAGTTTAATAGGATGATCTAAATCTCTCATATGTACGATATTTGCCCAGTTCTCACAGAATATGGTGCTGTTTGAGACGTTGTGAAAGAGATTTACCGGTCTGTCCGTGATAGACTTTATCACACTTTTTTTTTTTTTTTTGTTTTTGGCAGGAATTTCATATATGCAGCCTGGAAGATCTTTAGGAAATTTTTGATTACTAAACTCTTGACATTAATATCACCAAAAACAACAATTATGTTAAAAAGCTTTAAAATTCCAGGAATTTCTACAAACCTTTCATCATAGGGTAATTTTAGAATGTTATGCTTACTAAATGCAAGTGTGTCATTAGTTAAATAAAATGTTTTTCTAGCTCTTTTCCATGCCACATCTATAAAAGTCCTTGGTTATTTAAGTTTCAATGCAATATCATAAATAGTTTTAATCTCAGCGTCAATAAACTGCGGGCTACAGACACGCAAAGCCCCCTTAGGAACATCCCAGAAAAAACAGAGACTTTAACACTTTGATGGTGATTGGAGTAGTAATGAACAAAGAGGCAAAGTAGTTGATTCAAAAAGACGAAAAGGTGAAATTTCTATCATTTCTATGGACAGTTACATCAAGAAAATTCAAATTACAATTTCTTTCTTCTTCTACGGTAAATTTTATAGAAGGGACTAAATTATTGAGATTATTACGGAATTCCTGGAGATTTACGTGAAATGGCCAAATACTGAAAATATCATCCACACTCCTAAACCATATAACTTTTTGGGGCAAAATTCTTGGTAAGAGTTTTGGTCTCAAAAAAATTCCATATAAATATTGCTAAGGACAGGGGATAAGGGATTACCCATAACCATGCCAAACTTTTGTCATCATTCCCCATTAAAACAAAATTTACTATCTTTGATGCTTAACCTTATGAGGACTAAGAGTTTGCTTCAGTTAAGGGAATATCTTGACGTTCTAATTCATCCTCCAAAAATTCAATTAAATCATCTACAGGCACTTTTGTAAAAAAAAAAAAAAAAAAAAAAAAAAAGAAAAAGAAAAGAGAGAGAGAGAGAGAGAGAGAGATGAGAGAGATGAGAGAGAGAGGAGAGATCAAAACTAACTATTAAAATCAAAATCAAAATTTAAACGATTCGATTCTTTGTTTATAAAATCAACATTGTTTTTACATTCGTGTTAGAAAATTTTTCCTACCAAAGGTTGTAAGAATTTTTACAGGCCATGTAGATAAATTATACGTAACTGAGCCCAACTGAACTAATGATTGGTCTGATAGGGTTATTGATTTATGTCTTGACTAAACCATACATATAAGGTAGGGAGGCACATTGCGGTGTAAAAACTGTCTAATTAAATGGTCCAAGTCCTTCAAAATGGATTTATTTTTAATATTAATATTAATGTTCATATATATATAATATATATATATATATATATATATATATATATATATATATATATATAAAGTATAAGCCACTAAGGAAAAATAAACAACAGAGTTCCTACATGATCTTTCGACACGACGTCCTTTACTCAGCAGATAAACTGAATCATCTACGTAAACATTAGCAATGATGACTTGGACCATCGACGCATGTTCTCGTTTTGTAAATTTATCATATGTCGTACTGTAATAAATCGTCCTCGTTCACAATGGACTGATAGACGATACAGCACGAATAAATTGACAAACGATCCGTCGATGGTCCGAGTCATCATTGCTAATGTTAGTACGTAGGTCGGTCATAAGTAGCATCCTCCACGCACCACTCTATCTTGAGAGGGACGAATCTCTGGCAGAAGCAGACATCCTTACACCGGAGAACAGTAATGTTATTTTTATAGCTGTTATGAATATGACGAGTCCTTGCAAACATTACCCAACTTTCGTGCGCCATTTGCCGAGACTTTTACCAGACGTTTTTCAGAGGTCAGACGAGCGTCAAAAGTTACACACCAAGAATAGTTAAAATCTTCAGCACTCATTCAGGGTAATCCCATCCATCTCAAAGTGGGGGATGGGGCGGGATATCCTTTTGTTTTGAGATTCGCCATCAATAGGTGTTTTTGTTTAACGGCCTCCGGCCTCATATACCCCACCGACTATACACCAATACCCCGATCCTGCCCATGCCCGACTAAGGCCAAGGGCGGCTGCTATCTCATGAGTGGAGGCTTTACATTGCATCGACAAGTGTTGTGATTATTATTATTATTATTATTATTATTATTATTATTATTATTATTATTATTATTATTATTCACAAGATGAACCCTAATCATATAGAACAAGCCCACCAAAGATGCCACTGACTTGAAATTCGAACTTCCAAAGAATATAGCAGTGTTCATTATAAATTAGTACAGAACGTAGTAATTGAAAATACAAAAAGAAACGAGATCAGTTATTAGAAAGTAAAGACAAATGAATGAACCAATAGTTAGATAAATAGGTTAAGCTGTAACTAAACTGTTTACATTGCAAGGCGAATCATTGTAGTATAGGATATAGTGACGCTTTGCAACCTAGCTCGAATTTTCGTGGGTCCTGATTGCAAAATGTCCCCAGGGAAGAAATTGACAATTACATAAAATTACATGCTGTGAGAGTTTAGACTATAAACGTTTATCCTGAAAATAAATACAATTCAGGAGAAAAATAACTAACGTTTTCTTCACGATAAGGACTGCTGAACAGTCTTCCCGCGTATTTTCATCATCCACAACTTTTGTCTACTCTACTTGTTTACCAAGTTTGTTTCTTTATCTTATAGTCTTTGAAGTGCGCACTCGATATAGTTTTGGTATGCTAGAATTTCTAGTCAGTGGCGGTCCCTGTTGTGGGTTTGTTCCATACAAATAGGGGTTTATCTTCTGAATAATAATAATAATAATAATAATAATAATAATAATAATAACTCTGCTGTAGCCAAGGGTCCTCACGGCATGCAACACAGACCATTAATAATAACTTTCGTCGCTAATTTATTCGGTGCAGGGTACCAAATGTGGGTAGCCACATAATACCCTCAGTGTTGAAGTGCATCCAGAACATGTTTTGCCCAATACCAACTATACTAAGACCCTGGTGTGTGTCGTGTGTGTGTGTGTTTCAAAGATCTTTTCCAAAATACGATTTCATCTTCTCTCTCTCTGTTCTGAATTAAGAAAATTCTGCCCTTGAATTATAGATAGGGATTCCCGTCTCGTGTTTTGTAATCGTTTTGTCCGTACACACCACACACACAATATATATATATATATATATATATATATATATATATATATATATATATATATATATATAGAATGTATGTATGCACACGTATGTATGCATATGCGTGAATACACTGCACGTATACATGGACACATGTACGCTGCAGTATTTTCTGTTTATTCTAATGTTTTATCTAATTATTATTATTAAATATTATTATTATTATTATTATTATTATTATTATTATTATTATTATTATTATCATAAAGGGAAGAAATTGACAATTACATAAAACTGATGATAATAATATATAACATAATAATCATGATTATTATTATTATAATTTTAATAATTATTATTATTTTGGCTTGCTTGATCTATCTATCTAACACGGCGTAGCATTAAGCAGGGTTAAACCCTCGCCTATTAAACCTTATAGGATTTCAAAGTATTCCTATGTAGATTTTGTTGTTTGTTTTGACGGATTTTCGACCGTTGGTATGTGACTAAGACCAAAGAGAAGGCCTTATAGGCTTCGACTTACTTTATCTCCCTAAGTGAGTCCTCTTAGCAACTGCTAATACTGTGAGGTCCGTAAGGCAATGAGCCACCCAGTAAATCACAGCAGTAAATCACAGTTAAGGGAACCACGGCCTTAAATTAGATTGACTTCATAGAACAGGAGAGCGCGGATGGCAAAGGTTAGCTAAACGAACGTTCGCGCGGACACACAAATGGGGGGGGGGGGGGGGGGGGGTGGGGGGGGTGGGGGGGGGGGGGGGGAATGCAGTACGACATCAGGACAGACAGAAGTGTACTTTACCGCATAGATAAATCCCAAATTCATAATAATGTTTCAAACTCTACAAACTCAGAGAAAGGTTTAAGTGACCAATCCGCCAAATAGTTGAATAATTCTCTTCCGCTCTCTTGACTTTTTTCTAATGGGCACCATTAATACTTGTGACGAAGTGGCCTAGAGTATCTGGGTCTGGACACCATTAATACTTGGTGCACGAAGTTGCCAAAGAACTGTGTCCGGACACCGTTAATATTTGTTAACCCAAATTGCCAAGTATCTGGTTACTACACTTACCATTTGTACTTGTTAGCACAAGAGACCCTTTTATTCCTGGGTCTGGGACACCCTTTGTACTCAGGGCACAGTTGGTTCAAGTACCTGGTTATTACTTAGCTCACTACAGCCAGACACCTGACCCTTCATCACAAATACTAAACGACTGAATACTCTAAAGGTAATAGTGATCCCTTATAGAACTGAACAGTCAAGAAAAGCAATCAGTCTAAGTTCATTAAAATAGATGTGAGTAATCTTAATTAAAGGGCATCACTCCTTCTACAATGTCAAATCTAAGTATTTCCTGATTCTGATTCATTTGTGGGAAACAAACGGCACAATTACCACTCTATATTTCTACCTAAACCTAAACAAATAAAATATAATACAGGTGGGGAACCAAAAAAAATAAAATGCTCATATAAATTTTAAATATTAAAATTTTATTTCTAAATTAAAATTTATAAGTGAAATTCACGATCTCAGGGAAATTGTTATTACTTGAAAACAAAAGTTTAATTAATTCTTGAATTAATTATTAAGCAAAATTAAATCAAGGTTTATCAAGAAAATTAATTAAATTAAATCATAAAGCAATAATTAAATTTGAAATGAAATTTAATTAAATACAAATCCATTTGCAAGTGTTAGATTCAAACAATTACACGATAGAATATTATTTAAACTAATTAAACAAAATAAAGACAATGCAAAAAAAACATAATGCATAATATGAAAACAATTAAAGCATTGACAGTACAAACATTAAGCATATAAAAATGGATATGTCAAAAGAACAAAGCAAAAGAATAATGTATTGAAAATGATAATTTTATCCAATGGTAAAATAAAACCATTTGTAAAATACCTGTATACGCAGCTGCAGCTTCTCACTCAAGAGAAAGGCCTGTTACACACTTTTACATTTTCGTGGGCGCCTTCACAAAACCAATAGAAATAATGCTATGTTCAAATTCACAACAACACATATTTTACTAAGAATTATATGAGTGACCTTCTCAAATACAAATGTAAGATACATTATTACGTTAATGAAACACTCGCGAACGAGCGAGCGCGAGAGAGAGAGCTTTGAGAGAGAGAGAGATCCTATCCCTCACGCCAAAGGCTAGGTCTCAAAATCGAATGAATCGTTCTCTATCCCCATAAGCGTATGGGCGATTAGCATCTAGTTCAAGACGAAAACATATTACGTCATCTCTCTATGTTAAACATGAATAACATCATTGTAGGGAAGGTTCTCGTAGCTGCATGGGAGGTCTCTACGCGTGTTTGCGTGGATAAAGAAGTCAGCTTGCTCAGGCCTTCTCGAGATGTGAATAACAACCTTACTCTTTCTTTCTGTCTTACGTTACTTTTTCCTCTCTCCGCCTTATGTATGTTTAAAAATGAAACGTTACACTGCTTAACATGTGTTATCTTTAAATGTGGGAATCTGAACACAAAAACATACATTTCATAACATCATACACAGTTTCTGAGGTGAATTAATCATATTACCAAAATTATAATTGCATTTACAAAACTTACATTATAAGAATATATATATATATATATATATATATATTATATATATATATATATATATATATATATATATATACACATAATTTACACTGTTTCATTCTATAAGCAAATCCCACCCCCCCGCCTCTCTCTCTTTGTGACGCCAGATAATTCGACCACCCAATCTCCTGTTACAGGTTCACAAAAGCACGGGGAGCCCTCCCTCTCTAATTGAGGAGCTACGTCTATCGCCATGCGTCGCATTACGGCGTTGATGACGTTGCTTGTGGCGGCAGCGTCGTCGGCCACCCGCACAGAGGACACAGGTGAGAGTGGCTTAGTCTTGTGCTTGGTAGTGAATTGTATATATATTATATATATAAACTCTAAACGCACTTATATAAATAAAATGAAAAAAAATCTTTTAATTATTATCGTTTACTCGACAGAACATCCCTGCAAAGTCATGCGCGTCGACGCGGACGTCGAGAATTCGACGCTGTCGGTGACGTACAACACTACGGTGGTCGACAGAAAGGCCTGTGGCGACGCTGATCCCATTTGCAACATTTCC
Source organism: Macrobrachium nipponense (assembly GCF_015104395.2). NCBI lineage: Eukaryota > Metazoa > Arthropoda > Malacostraca > Decapoda > Palaemonidae > Macrobrachium > Macrobrachium nipponense. The sequence continues at coordinate 34,209,534 of NC_061097.1, forward strand.
CGGGACTCAGGTCAGAAAACCTATTTATTTTTAATACAAAACTGATAACTCGGTTGAATTTCCTTGAATATGTCCACAGTATATCTATAACTGTTATTTACTTTCCGATTTATGTATGATTTTTTTTTTTATGTTTCTTTAAGCAGGTCGATCTTACGCTATACTAAAGGATGCAGTGAACGGCCGAGATCTCAAAGACATCGACCATATCGAGGTGAGAGAGAGAGAGAGAGAGAGAGAGAGAGAGAGAGAGAGAGAGAGAGAGAGAGAGAGAGCTTGGCATATTAGTTATTATTAATAATAACACCATAACTGCAAACAAATCTAATGTAGCATTGTATGCCTACTACCGTAAACATAGGCCTATAATGGCACTTTGTAGTACATGAGAATTTTCGTCAGCTAGAAGGTTAATAATAATAATAATAATAATAATAATAATAATAATAATAATAATAATAATAATAATAATAATACCATAAAACTCCAGCGTAGCTTTGTAGGCCTACAGTAAATATGTAGGCCTACAGTAAATATGTAGGCCTATGATATCTGTCTGTAGAAAAGAGCTGTCTTCGGCCAGAAGGCTAATAATAATAATAATAATAATAATAATAATAATAATAATAATAATAATAATAATAATTGAACAGGAATAAGGGATACCAACAGAACAAACTATTCGGAACCAACCAGAAAAGACTATACAGCCAACTAAGAGGGGAAGACAACCACCCAGAAATTCCTGAAGCCGAACCAAGTAAGAGACTATGGGAAAACATATGGAGCAATCCGGTATCACACAACAAACATGCAACATGGCTCCAGGAAGTCAAGGAAGAAGAAACAGGGAGAATAAAACAAAGTTTCACAGACATCACGACAGACACAGTCAGACACCAACTAAAGAAAATGCCAAACTGGAAAGCCCCAGGTCCCGATGAAGTCCATGGATACTGGCTCAAAAACTTCAAGGCCCTACACCCACGAATAGCAGAACAACTCCAGCATTGTATCTCAAATCACCAAGCACCCAAATGGATGACCACAGGAAGAACATCCTTAGTACAAAAAGACAAGAGTAAGGGAAATATAGCCAGTAACTACAGGCCTATCACCTGCCTACCAATAATGTGGAAGTTACTAACAGGTATCATCAGTGAAAGGCTATACAACTACCTAGAGGAGACAAACACCATCCCCCACCAACAGAAAGGCTGCAGAAGGAAGTGTAGGGGCACAAAAGACCAGCTCCTGATAGACAAAATGTAATGAAGAACAGTAGGAGAAGGAAAACCAACCTAAGCATGCATGGATAGACTATAAGAAAGCCTTCGACATGATACCACACACATGGCTAATAGAATGCCTGAAAATATATGGGCAGAGGAAAATACCATCAGCTTCCTCAAAAAATACAATGCGCAACTGGAATACAATACTTACAAGCTCTGGAATAAGACTAGCAAGAGGTTAATATCAGAGAGGGATCTTCCAGGGCGACTCACTGTCCCCACTACTCTTCGTAGTAGCCATGATTCCCATGACAAAAGTACTACAGAAGATGGATGCCGGGTACCAACTCAAGAAAAGAGGCAACAGAATCAACCATCTGATGTTCATGGACGACATCAAGCTGATGGTAAGAGCATCAAGGAAATAAGTACCCTAATCCAGACTGTAAGGATTGTATCTGGGGACATCAGGATGGAGTTTGGAATAGAAAAATGCGCCTTAGTCAACATACAAAAAGGCAAAGTAACGAGAACTGAAGGGATAAGCTACCAGATGCAACATCAAACACATAGATGAGACAGGATACAAATACCTGGAATAATGGAAGGAGGAGATATAAAACACCAAGAGATGAAGGACACGATCAGGAAAGAATATATGCAGAGACTCAAGGCGATACTCAAGTCAAAACTCAACGCCAGGAAATATGATAAAAGCCATAAACACATGGGCAGTGCCAGTAATCAGATACAGCGCAGGAATAGTGGAATGGACGAAGGCAGAACTCCGCAGCATAGATCAGAAAACCAGGAAACAAATGACAATACACAAAGCACTACACCCAAGAGCAAATACGGACAGACTATACACACGAAGGAAGGAGGGAGAGGACTACTAAGTATAGAGGACTGTGTCAACATCGAAAAACAGAGCACTGGGGCAATATCTGAAAAACCAGTGAAGACGAGTGGCTAAAGAGTGCATGGGAAGAAGGACTAATAAAAGTAGACGAGACCCAGAAATATACAGAGACAGGAGAAAGACAGAAAGAACAGAGGACTGGCACAACAAACCAATGCACGGACAATACATGAGACAGACTAAAGAACTAGCCAGCGATGACAATTGGGCAATGGCTACAGAGGGAGAGCTAAAGAAGGAAACTGAAGGAATGATAACAGCGGCACAAGATCAGGCCCTAAGAACCAGATATGTTCAAAGTATGATAGACGGAAATAACATCTCTCCCATATGTAGGAAGTGCAATACGAAAAATGAAACCATAAACCACATAGCAAGTGAATGCCTGGCACTTGCACAGAACAGTACAAAAAGAGGCATGATTCAGTGGCAAAAGCCCTCCACTGGAGCCTGTGCAAGAAACATCAGCTACCTTGCAGTAATAAGTGGTACGAGCACCAACCTGAAGGAGTGATAGAAAACGATCAGGCAAAGATCCTCTGGGACTATGGTATCAGAACGGATAGGGTGTTACGTGCAAACAGACCAGGACGTGACGTTGATTGACAAAGTCAAGAAGAAAGTATCACTCATTGATGTTGCAATACCATGGGACACCAGAGTGAAGAGAAAAGAAGGAAAAAAGGAAAAATGGATAAGTATCAAGATCTGAAAATAGATAATAAGAAGGATATGGGATATGCCAGTTGGAAATCGTACCCATAATCATAGGAGCACTAGGCACGATCCCAAGATCCCTGAAAAGGAATCTGGAAAAACTAGAGGCTGAAGTAGCTCCGGGCCTCATGCAGAAGAGTGTGATCCTAGAAACGGCACACATAGTAAGAAAAGTGATGGACTCCTAAGGAGGCAGGATGCAACCAACGGAACCCACACTATAAATACCACCCAGTCGAATTGGAGGACTGTGATAGAGCAAAAAAAAAAAAAAAAAAAAAATAAATAATAATAATAATAAAAGGTAAAAGGTTAGTTAACAAAAAAAGAAACGTGTCAAACCTCGAAGATGAC
>NC_061097.1:34213261-34235389 GCF_015104395.2 Macrobrachium nipponense
GTCATCTTCGAGGTTTCTTTTTGTAACTACCTTTTATTATTATTATTATTATTATTATTGTTATTATTATTATTATTATTATTATTATTATTATTATTATTATTAGCCTTCTGGCCGAAGACAGCTCTTTTCTACAGACAGATATCATAGGCCTACATATTTACTGTAGGCCTACATATTTACTGTAGGCCTACAAAGCTACGCTGGAGTTTTATGGTATTATTATTATTATTATTATTATTATTATTATTATTATTATTATTATTATTATTAACCTTCTAGCTGACGAAAATTCTCATGTACTACAAAGTGCCATTATAGGCCTATGTTTACGGTAGTAGGCATACAATGCTACATTAGATTTGTTTGCAGTTATGGTGTTATTATTAATAATAACTAATATGCCAAGCTCTCTCTCTCTCTCGCTCTCTCTCTCTCTCTCTCTCTCTCTCTCTCACCTCGATATGGTCGATGTCTTTGAGATCTCGGCCGTTCACTGCATCCTTTAGTATAGCGTAAGATCGACCTGCTTAAAGAAACATAAAAAAAATCATACATAAATCGGAAAGTAAATAACAGTTATACTGTGGACATATTCAAGGAAATTCAACCGAGTTATCAGTTTTGTATTAAAGATAAATAGGTTTTCTGACCTGAGTCCCGGAAAATGTTGCAAATGGGATCAGCGTCGCCACAGGCCTTTCTGTCGACCACCGTAGTGTTGTACGTCACCGACAGCGTCGAATTCTCGACGTCCGCGTCGACGCGCATGACTTTGCAGGGATGTTCTGTCGAGTAAATGATAATAATAATTAAAAGATTTTTTTTTATTTATTTAAGTGCGTTTAGAGTTTATATATATAATATATATCAATTCACTACCAAGCACAAGACTAAGCCACTCTCACCTGTGTCCTCTGTGCGGGTGGCCGACGACGTTGCCACAAGCAACGTCATCAACGCCGTAATGCGACGCATGGCGATAGACGTAGCTCCTCAATTAGAGAGGGAGGGCTCCCCGTGCTTTTGTGAACCTGTAACAGGAGATTGGGCGGTTGTCGAATTATCTGGCGTCACAAAGAGAGAGGGGCGGGGGTGGGATTTGCTTATAGAATGAAACAGTGTAAATTATGTATATATATATATATATATATATATATATATATATATATATATATATATATATTCTTATAATGTAAGTTTTGTAATGCAATTATAATTTTGGTAATATGATTAATTCACCTCAGAAACTGTGTGTGATGTTATGAAATGTACGTTTTTGTGTTCAGATTCCCACATTTAAAGATAACACATGTTAAGTAGTGTAACTTTTCATTTTTAAACATACATAAGGCGGAGAGAGGAAAAAGTAACGTAAGACAGAGAGAAAGAGTAAGGTTGTTATTCACATCTTGAGAAGGCCTGAGCAAGCTGACTTCTTTATCCACGCAAACACGCGTAGAGACCTCCCATGCAGCTACGAGAACCTTCCCTACAATGATGTTATTCATGTTTAACATAGAGAGATGACGTAATATGTTGTCGTCTTGAACTAGATGCTAATCGCCCATACGCTTATGGGGATAGAGAACGATTCATTCGATTTTGAGACCTAGCCGTTGGCGTGAGGGATAGGATCTCTCTCTCTCTCTCTCTCTCTCTCTCTCAAAGCTCTCTCTCTCGCGCTCGCTCGTTCGCGAGTGTTTCATTAACGTAATAATGTATCTTACATTTGTATTTGAGAAGGTCACTCATATAATTCTTAGTAAAATATGTGTTGTTTGTGGAATTTGAACATAGTATTATTTCTATTGGTTTTGTGAAGGCGCCCACGAAAATGTAAAAGTGTGTAACAGGCCTTTCTCTTGAGTGAGAAACTGCAGCTGCGTATACAGGTATTTTACAAATGTTTTGAAGTGCACTTCGAGGTTTTATTTTACCATTGGATAAAATTATCATTTTCAATACATTTTTATTTTGCTTTGTTCTTTTGACATATCCATTTTTATATGCTTAATGTTTGTACTGTCAATGCTTTAATTGTTTTCATATTATGCATTATGTTTTTTTTTGCATTGTCTTTATTTTGTTTAATTAGTTTAAATAATATTCTATCGTGTAATTGTTTGAATCTAACACTTGCAAATGGATTTGTATTTAATTAAATTTCATTTCAAATTTAATTATTGCTTTATGATTTAATTTAATTAATTTTCTTGATAAACTTTGATTTAATTTTGCTTAATAATTAATTCAAGAATTAATTAAACTTTTGTTTTCAAGTAATAACAATTTCCCTGAGATCGTGAATTTCACTTATAAATTTTGAATTTAGAAATAAAATTTTTATATTTAAAATTTATATGAGCATTTTATTTTTTTGGTTCCCCACCTGTATTATATTTTATTTTGTTTAGGTAGAAATATAGAGTGGTAATTGTGCCGTTTCCCACAAATGAATCTGAATCAGGGAAATACGTAGATTTGACATTGTAGAAGGAGTGATGCCCTTTAATTAAGATTACCTCACATCTATTTTAATGAACTTAGACTGATTGCTTTCTTGACTGTTCAGTTCTATAAGGGATCACTATTACCTTTAGAGTATTCAGTCGTTTAGTATTTGTGATGAAGGGTCAGGTGTCTGGCTGTAGTGAGCTAAGTAATAACCAGGTACTTGAACCAACTGTGCCCTGAGTACAAAGGGTGTCCCAGACCCAGGAATAAAAGGGTCTCTTGTGCTAACAAGTACAAATGGTAAGTGTAGTAACCAGATACTTGGCAATTTGGGTTAACAAATATTAACGGTGTCCGGACACAGTTCTTTGGCAACTTCGTGCACCAAGTATTAATGGTGTCCAGACCCAGATACTCTAGGCCACTTCGTCACAAGTATTAATGGTGCCCATTAGAAAAAAGTCAAGAGAGCGGAAGAGAATTATTCAACTATTTGGCGATTGGTCACTTAAACCTTTCTCTGAGTTTGTAGAGTTGTGAAACATTATTATGAAGGGATTTATCTATGCCGGTAAAGTACACTTCTGTCTGTCTGATGTCGTACTGCATCCCCCCCCCCCCCCCCCCACCCCCCCCCCCCCCCCCCCCCCCCCCCCCCCCCCCCCCACCCCCCCCCCCCCCCCCCCCCCCCCCCCCCCCCCCCCCCCCCCACCCCCCCCCCCCCCCCCCCACCATATTTGTGTGTCCGCGCGAACGTTCGTTTAGCTAACCTTTGCCATCCGCGCTCTCCCTGTTCTATGAAGTCAATCTAATTTAAGGGCCGTGGTTCCCTTAACTGTGATTTACTGCTGTGATTTACTGGGTGCTCATTGCCTTACGGACCTCCCAGTATTAGCAGTTGCTAAGAGGACTCACTTAGGGAGATAAAGTAAGTCGAAGCCTATAAGGCCTTCTCTTTGGTCTAGTCACATACCAACGGTCGAAAATCCGCAAACAAACCAACAAAATCTCTACATAGGAATTACTTTGAAATCCTATAAGGTTTAATTAGGCGAGGGTTTAACCCTGCTTAATGCTACGCCGTGTTAGATAGATAGATCAAGCAAGCCAAAATAATAATAATTATAAAAATTATAATAATAATAATCATGATTATTATTGTTATATATTATTATCATCAGTTTTATGTAATTGTCAATTTCTTCCCTTTATGATAATAATAATAATAATAATAATAATAATAATAATAATAATAATAATAATAATAATTAGATAAAACATTAGAATAAACAGAAAATACTGCAGCGTACATGTGTCCATGTATACGTGCAGTGTATTCACGCATATGCATACATACGTGTGCATACATACATTCTTATATATATATATATATATATATATATATATATATATATATTGTGTGTGTGTGTGTACGGACAAAACGATTACAAAACACGAGACGGGAATCCCTATCTATAATTCAAGGGGCAGAATTTTCCTTAATTCAGAACAGAGAGAGAGAAGATGAAATCGTATTTGGAAAAGATCTTTGAAACACACACACACACGCACACACACCAGGGTCTTAGTATAGTTGGTATTGGGCAAAACATGTTCTGGATGCACTTCAACACTGAGGGTATTATGTGGCTACCCACATTTGGTACCCTGCACCCCGAATAAATTAGCGACGAAAGTTAGTTATTAATGGTCTGTGTTGCATGCCGTGAGGACCCTTGGCTACAGCAGAGTTTTATTATTATTATTATTATTATTATTATTATTATTATTATTATTATTATTATTATTATTATTATTCAGAAGATAAACCCCTATTTGTATGGAACAAACCCACAACAGGGACCGCCACTGACTAGAAATTCTAGCTACCAAACTATATCGAGTGCGCACTTCAAAGACGTATAAGATAAAGAAACAAACTTGTAAACAAGTAGAGTAGACAAAAGTGTGGATGATGAAAATACGCGGGAAGACTGTTCAGCAGTCCTTATCGTGAAGAAAACGTTAGTTATTTTTCTCCTGAATTGTATTTATTTTCAGGATAAACGTTTATAGTCTAAACTTTCACAGCATGTAATTTTATGTAATTGTCAATTTCTTCCCTGGGGACATTTTGCAATCAGGACCCACGAAAATTCGAGCTAGGTTGCAAAGCGTCACTATATCCTATACTACAATAATTCGCCTTGCAATGTAAACAGTTTAGTTACAGCTTAACCTATTTATCTAACTATTGGTTCATTCATTTGTCTTTACTTTCTAATAACTGATCTCTTTCTTTTTGTATTTTCAATTACTACGTTCTGTTACTAATTTATAATGAACACTGCTATATTCTTTGGAAGTTCGAATTTCAAGTCAGTGGCATCTTTGGTGGGCTTGTTCTATATGATTAGGGTTCATCTTGTGAATAATAATAATAATAATAATAATAATAATAATAATAATAATAATAATAATAATAATAATAATAATAATCACAACACTTGTCGGTGCAATGTAAAGCCTCCACTCATGAGATAGCAGCCGCCCTCGGCCTCAGTTCGGGCATGGGCAGGATCGGGGTATTGGTGTATAGTCGGTGGGGTATATGAGGCCGGAGGCCGTTAAAACAAAAACACTATTGATTGGCGAATCTCAAACGGATATCCCGCCCCATCCCCCACTTTGAGATGGATGGGATTACCCTGAATGAGTGCTGAAGATTTTAACTATTCTTGGTGTGTAACTTTTGACGCTCGTCTGACCTCTGAAAAACGTCTGGTAAAAGTCTCGGCAAATGGCGCACGAAAGTTGGGTAATGTTTGCAAGGACTCATCATATTCATAACAGCTATAAAAATAACATTGTAAGGATGTCTGCTTCTGCCAGAGATTCATCCCTCTCAAGATATAGTGGTTCGTGGAGGATGCTACTTATGACCGACCTACGTACTAACATTAGCAATGATGACTCGGACCATCGACGGATCGTTTGTCAATTTATTCGTGCTGTATCGTCTATCAGTCCATTGTGAACGAGGACGATTTATTACAGTACGACATATGATAAATTTACAAACGAGAACATGCGTCGATGGTCCAAGTCATCATTGCTAATGTTTACGTAGATGATTCAGTTTATCTGCTGAGTAAAGGACGTCGTGTCGAAAGATCATGTAGGAACTCTGTTGTTTATTTTTCCTTAGTGGCTTTTTATATATATATATATATATATATATATATATATATTATAAATGAATAATTATCACATCACCGTGATTCATATAAATTATTCGAGCTACAAATGTCCCTTAATATCTAATTCGCCCTACCTCGGAATTGATATATTTTCATATATAAGCGAATACCACAGGAAAATTAAAAAATAAATCCATTTTGAAGGGCTTGGACCATTTAATTAGACAGTTTACACCGCAATGCGCCTCCCTACCTTATATGTATGGTTTAGTCAAGACATAAAATCAATAACCCTATCAGACCAATCATTAGTTCAGTGGGCTCAGTTACGTATAATTTATCTACATGGCCTGTAAAAATTCTTACACCTTTGGTAGGAAAAATTTCTAACACGAATGTTAAAATGTTAAAAACAATGTTGATTTTATAAACAAATTGAATCGTTTAAATTTGAATTTTGATTTTAATATAGTTAGTTTTGATCTCTCTCTCTCTCTCTCCTCTCTCTCTCTCTCTCTCTCTCTCTCTCTCTCTCTCTCTCTCTCTTTTTTTTTTTTTTTTTTTTTTTTTTACAAAAGTGCCTGTAGATGATTTAATTGAATTTTTGGAGGATGAATTAGAACGTCAAGATATTCCCTTAACTGAAGCAAACCTCATTAGTCTCATAAGGTTATGCATCAAAGATAGTAAATTTTGTTTTAATGGGGAATTTTTGTACAAAAGTTTGGCATGGCTATGGGTAATCCCTTATCCCCTGTCCTTAGCAATATTTATATGGAATTTTTTGAGACAAAACTCTTACCAAGAATTTTGCCCCAAAAAGTTATATGGTTTAGGAGTGTGGATGATATTTTTCAGTATTTGGCCATTTCACGTAAATCTCCATGAATTCCGTAATTCAATAATTTAGTCCCTTCTATAAAATTTACCGTAGAAGAAGAAAGAAATTGTAATTTTAATTTTCTTGATGTAACTGTCCATAGAAATGATAGAAATTTCACCTTTTCGTCTTTTGGAAATCAACTAACTTTGCCTCTTTTGTTCATTACTACTCCAATCACCATCAAAGTGTTAAAGTCTCTGTTTTTTTCTGGGATGTTCCTATTTTTTTTCTGGGATGTTCCTAAGGGTTTTGCGTGTCTGTAGCCCGCAGTTTATTGACGCTGAGATTAAAACTATTTATGATATTGCATTGAAACTTAAATACCCAAGGACTTTTATAGATGTGGCATGGAAAAGAGCTAGAAAAACATTTTATTTAACTAATGACACACTTGCATTTAGTAAGCATAACATTCTAAAATTACCCTATGATGAAAGGTTTGTAGAAATTCCTGGAATTTTAAAGCTTTTTAACATAATTGTTGTTTTTGGTGATATTAATGTCAAGAGTTTAGTAATCAAAAATTCTCCTAAAGATCTTCCAGGCTGCATATATGAAATTCCTTGCAAAAAAAAAAAAAAAAAAAAACAAAAAAAAAAAAAAAAAAAAAAAAAAAAAAAAAAAAAAAAAAAGTGTGATAAAGTCTATCACGGACAGACCGGTAAATCTCTTTCACAACGTCTCAAACAGCACCAATATTCTGTGAGAACTGGGCAAATATCGTACATATGAGAGATTTAGATCATCCTATTAACTGGAGTCAAGCAAGAGCCTTAATCCCATGTAATGACACAGTTAAAAGGAAAATCATTGAATCTTGTTTCATCAAGTCAAATAATGGAAATGTTCTAGATTTAAGTCTTGGTTTATTTAAACTTGATGCCTTCATAATGAAAAAAAGTTGTAGATAAATATAAACAACAAATTAATATATTCAGTTTTTACATGTTTTGGACTATACGGATACTTCGTAGTTTCTGTTAGGGTTAAACCTATGTTTAGGTTTGTGACCGTGTGATATCCAATAATCCTGGGTTATCTGTTTAATTTTTACCCTTTTGACAATTAACCATCTGGTATTCTTGATCTTGTTATTTACCTGATAACTTTCTCTCCAAGTGTATTTCACTTGTTCCTTGACAATGTCTCAGGTAAGACGAAAGCGCTTGGATTTCCTGTGGTATTCGCTTATATATATATATATATATATATATATATATATATATATATATATATATATATATATATATATATATATATGCTTAAAAAATCACTGCAGATGCACGTGACTTCATAAATAAGCGAATACCACAGGAAAATGATAGTCAGAAATTTCATACACTTAGAAGCAGACGGTATGGCTTTAATCAGACGGTTCCTGTCGATTGGAAGAATCGGATGCTGGATTATTGCTACGGAAAATTGAGAAAGTGCTGCAACCGTCTTGAAAGGAAGCTTCAAGTCAAGCTGAAAAATCTTATTGCTGAAAGCGACTGGACTAAGCATGCCAACGTGGATTTCATGATTAATTTATCAGACAAACCAGTGGATAGTGCTCCGACAGCGGCTTTGGGATATGGGTTAAGCTTTGGTGTATTTAATGGTAACCTGGACTGTGTCGACATCTCTAAATCCTTTTGGTATTTAGAAAAATTTAATCAAAACCTATGCCCTGATGATATCAATATTTGTAAAGGTATTGTGTATGGTGCTATGAGTAAACCTTCTCCCCCTAATGTACCCGTGAGATTTCTCCAGGCTTTTAAGAAAATAAAAGAAGACGAAACAGTGAAAGTTACAAAAGCAGATAAATCTAATGCAGTGGTAATAATGATGAATAAAAATGACTATATAAGTAAAATAATGATATTGCTAAATGATACTGATACTTATACGAAACTGAGGTCTGACCCTACACAGACAGTGAACTCCCATTTTAATAAACAAATTAAATCCATTTTGAAGGGCTTTGACCATTTAATTAAACAGTTTACACCGCAATGCGCCTCCCTACCTTATATGTATGGTTTAGTCAAAACACATAAAATCAATAACCCTATCAGACCAATCATTAGTTCAGTGGGCTCAGTTTCGTATAATTTATCTAAATGGCTTGTAAAAATTCTTACTCCTTTGGTAGGAAACATTTCTAACACGAATGTTAAAAACAATGTTGATTTTATAAACAAATTGAATAGTTTAAATTTGAATTTTGATTTTCAAATGGTTAGTTTTGATGTTGTCTCTTTATTTACAAAAGTGCCTGCAGATGACTTACTTGAATATTTGGAGGAGGAATTAGAACGTCATGACATTCCCTTAAGTGTAGCAAACCTCATTAGTCTCATAAGGTTATGTATCAAAGATAGTAAATTTTGTTTTAATGGGGAATTTTTTGTACAAAAGTTTGGCATGGCTATGGGTAATCCCTTATCTCCTGTCCTTAGCAATATTTATATGGAATTTTTTGAGACAAAACTCTTACCAAGAATTTTGCCCCAAAAAGTTATTTGGTTTAGATATGTGGATGATATCTTCTGTATTTGGCCAGTTCACGAAAATCTCCAAGAATTCCGTAATAATCTCAATAATTTAGTCCCTTCTATAAAATTTACTGTAGAAGAAGAAAGAAATTGTAATTTTAATTTTCTTGATGTAACTGTCCATAGAAATGATAGAAATTTCACCTTTTCAGTCTTTCGAAAATCAACTAACATTGCCTCTTTTGTTCATTACTACTCCAATCACCATCAAAGTGTTAAAGTCTCTGTTTTTTTCTGGGATGTTCCTAAGGGCTTTACGTGTCTGTAGCCCGCAGTTTATTGACGCTGAAATTAAAACTATTTATGATATTGCACTGAAACTTAAATACCCAAGGACTTTTATAGATGTGGCATGGAAAAGAGCTAGAAAAACATTTTATTCAACTAATGACAAACTTGAATTTAGTAAGCATAACATTCTAAAATTACCCTATGATGAAAAGTTTTTAGATATTCCTAGAATTTTAAAGCTTTTTAACATAAATGTTGTTTTCAGTAACATTAATGTCAAGAGTTTAATAATAAAAAATTCTCCTAAAGATCTTCCAGGCTGCATATATGAAATTCCTTGCAAAAAGTGTGATAAAGTCTATTATGGACAAACCGGTAAATCTCTTTCACAACGTCTCAAACAACATCAATATTCTGTGAGAACTGGGTAAATATCGAATGCATTATTCGTACATATGAGAGATTTAGACCATCCTATTAACTGGAGTCAAGCAAGAGCCTTAATCCCATATAATGACAATGACACAGTTAAAAGGAATATCATTGAATCTTGTTTCATCAAGTCAAATAATAGAAATGTTCTAAATTTAAGTCTTGGTTTATTTAAAACTTGATGCTTTCATTATGAAAAAAGTTGTAGATAAATATAAGCAACAAAATTAATATATTCAGTTTTTACATGTTTTGGACTGTAAAGGTACTTTGTAATTTCGGTTAGGTTTGTGACCGTGTGATATCCGATAATCCTGGATTATCTCTTTTAATTTTCACCTTTTTGACAATTAACCATCTGGTATTCTTGATCTTGTTTTGTACCTGAGACCTTTCTCTCCAATTGTATTTCATTAACTCCTTGACAATGTCTGAGTAAAGACGAAAGCGCTTGGATTTCTGACTATCATTTTCCTGTGGTATTGGACTCATATAATTATTAATTATATATATATATAGATATATATATATATATATATATATTTTATATACATATATATATATACACACACACACAAACTTATATATATATATATATATATATATATATATATATATATATATATATATATATATATATATGCCCTTTACCATAATCTAAGAATATTCTATGAAGTTTAAAACATTGATCCCTGCTTACCGCACTGATGTATTAATATAAACTACACATTCGGGGGCTTGTTAAAGAATTTTGTGAGGGTGGGGGGAGCTTAATTAAACGAGCATCTGACCCTTCCGATCAAAGGACAGCCGCCATGTCAAGCACAATTACATTTGCATATTTATAATTGCTTGCGTGGCATGCATTCGCCAACTGTTTATGTTCACATGTCCAAGGAATCTGATTGTCCATCGTTATTGATGGTTTTGTTTTCGTGTGAATAATGTTTTTTTTAGGGTTTGAGATATTCACGGGGGTTAGGCGTTTTCATTCTCTAAGTCTTTTAGAACTTTAGAACTTGATTGTTGCAATAATTGGCGATACAGAAAAAAAGAAAGTGAGGAAATCGCTGAGTATAGATACCGAGGTCGTTAGAACCTGCGAGTGCATGGCTGGCAAAAGTTATAGTACTAATTTGGTCGAGCTCTCTGTATCTCTTTACTTATATTTGTACGTAATTTATGCTTAGATAAACATAGTAAAAATTCTCAACATAGTTTGCATTGATGCGTAAAAAAAAATGCGTCTTACACACACGCACACAAACTGGGGAAATATACGTACGAAACAATCGCGTGAGACAAAACGTATAGTCAAATCACCAAGGCTGCTTTAAATCAGTGTGGAACGGCTGAAACTTACATGAGAAACGAGTGGTGCGCTGAAGTGGTATCGCTATCGTCTTCTTCTTCTTCTTCTTAAGTGATTCAGTACGCAACCACCGACTGAAAGATCTGTCCGCCTCGTCCTGTGGCCACCTCAGAACTAAGAGACCACAGACACAGAGACTCCTCTTTGGTTGTAGGACTCGCGAACCATGGGACTCAGGGAAGAGTGTAATCCGGCCCCCAACCCCCTTCCATCCAACCCCCCAAACTTGAATAAGCATCATGGGAGCTGATAGGTCCTTCAGAGCAAGGAAATCGTCTCCACTTTTCTATGACAGTCCAGACTTTAAAGTTAAAATAACGATAATTTTATTTTCTCAAGTAACTTTGATGTTACGGACAGGGGTAACGGCAGAGTATATTCTTGATAAGATATATAGGTCTAGGCCACCATGGCGTCGAGCGCGTAAGATCCTCATCTGCTTGCCTTCAGAATCTGCTTTCATTTTACTTTGATTTGCGTGGATTTTCTACATAAATACAAAAACTCGGTCTAAATTTGATGATTTCTTGATTCGTAGTCTATTTTATGTGAGACAGATGATGGGTATACCCACTTTTACACTAAAAAATGGACCAAGTTGGCGAAAGCTACCTGTGTTTAGCTATATACTGCTTCTAAGCTACTGTGATGATACCAAGTAAAGGAATTATTATCATTATTCTTATATTATTTACTTATTTACTCTCTCTCTCTCTCTCTCTCTCTCTCTCTCTCTCTCTCTCTCTCTCTCTCTCTCTCTCTCCTTTGTTGGGTGAGCATCATAGGAAAGGTGACTAAAAATAATTACAATTTTGTAAATATTTTGAGACTCAAGGAGGTTCATATAGAATTTTGTTTGATTCCTAAGCAAAACAACTGTAAAGCATCCATCTGATATTTTACCTGATTTGCATGATATGAAAATTTAACATTCAAAACTATATACAGTTCCAAACATTAAAGAATGGATAGTATGTATGAATATAATGCACATTTCAACCAAATAAAGAAAGGTAGTAACTATATGAAATGAACAGATATACATGGGGCATGTCATGACCATTCTGAAAATGCTGGTTTGACATTCAAAACTATATACAATCCCAAACAATATGCAATTATTAAAGAATGGCAAGTTTGTATAATGCACATTTAAACAAAGTAAGGAAAGGTATTAATGAAATGAACAGACAGATATGAGGCTAATCATGAAAATTCTCAAAATGTTGTTTCGACATTCAAAACTATATACAATTCATAACAATATGCAATTATTAAAGAATGGTATTTTTTTTTATAATACACATTTGAACACAAAACAGATATGGGCCATGTCGGGACAATTCTCTAAATGTTTAGATTCTTCGATTATCATGTTGGCTGTCAAACACATCTATAAAACTAAGCCAATCCTCTCAGCCCGTTTACTTTCAATTGATAATAATGCACAAGAAGCACCAGTAACAGGAAGTGTTACAGCTATCAATAGTAACCTGATTTATGACGTGGTTAAGCAAAATTAATCAAATTCATGTTGTGTGGCTAGTTAGTGGCTACTGTTATATTTCAATAATGATTAATTTTATATATAATATTTCATTTAAAAAGTCGGGGGGCAAACTAGGGGCATGGCCAAAATCTAGGAGGGCAGCTGCGCCCCCCCATGGCCGCCCCCTAGAATCGCCTCTCTCCCTCTCATCTCTCTCTCTCTCTCGTTTCTCCTCTCCTCTTCTCTCTCGTCTCTCTCTCGCTCTCCTCTCTCTCTCTCTCTCTCTCTCTCTCTCTCTCTCTCTCTCTCTCTCTCTCTCAGCTACAATCCAAATCAGCGGTACGTAATTCACTACTTTAGGTTAACATAGGCTTAGTATGAGAGAGAGAGAGAGAGAGAGAGAGAGAGAGAGAGAGAGAGAGAGAGAGAGAGAGAGAGAGAGAGAGAGAGAGAGAGAGAGAGAGAGAGAGAGAGAGAGAAAATGTCGTACTTTAAATGTCAAATGATTTCCACCCAAAGTCAAGTTAACAAAAATAGGACCCACGATGACATCCTGAGCTTTTTCATAGTTATCTTCACGATGGTCATTCTTTGTATTATATTTCCTGTGTATCATGGATTCTACGTTGCTAAGCAGGCCCGTATTAGCAGCTCTTTAAGTACCCTAACAATGTCTGAGGTCACTTATTATGAATTAAATGAGAACAATTTATCTAAATAATAGATCAAATATTTTTGGTATAAAAGGATAATACTTCAAACAGTAACACGTAGAGAAAGATCGTGCAGAGCGTTTATTTTAAAGCCAAAAAACAATGAAGAAAAAGAGTGGCTTCGTTGCGAGATATTTAACGCTAGAAACCAACTTTAAAGGATAATTCGAGGAAGATAAAGGAATATTAAAAGGATAACACCATAAGAAAGTAATACATAGAGAAAAGAAAAGTGCATAGCATTTATTTTCAAACCAAAAACAACGAAGAAGAAGAGTAGCGGGCACAGAGATTTTTAACGCTAAAAACTTTAAAGGACGATAAAGGGAGATTAAAAGGAAAATATTATAAAAGAGTAACAAATAGAGAAAAGAAAAGTGCATAGTATTTATTTTCACGCCATGAAAGAAGAAGAAAAACTTCGAACTTGATTCGTTATATTATCGAAGAGGAGGAGGAGCCGGTGGGGAAAAGGGACGTTATAAAGGAGACGTCTTCTACTTACTACTACTTCTACTACTACTACGACTATCTTCATGTCGAATGTAAACTTGTGTTTATTTCTGGTTGGTTTATTGATTATATGAAGAGAAAGAAAGGCGAAGGGAACAGGGAACCCCTGTCTACGGAAAGCAAGGTAAGGTAAAGGAGGGCCTCCTGGAAGTGGCTTTCTTTTTCTTTTTCGTTTTAATTAGCTACCTAAAGAGCGACGCAGTTTGAAGAGGAATCCTACGAAGGCTCCTTCGAAGGGCGGACGCTTCGAAATTGAAATCCGGATACGGGACGTCATCTTTATACATCGCTAGGCCTTTTTGGAACCTTTAGAATTAGAATTGTCTAATTTAGTAATGAAGAAGGGCCAGGTCGCCATTTGGTATTTAGCCTAGTACTAGGTACTAACCCTTGGCCGTGCGCTGTATGCATTACCTACTTAAGGTTCTTTGCGGCGTGCCTTCGACCCCTAGCTGCAACCTTCTGCATTCCTTTTACTGTACCTCCTTTCATATTCTCTTTCTTCCATCTTACTTTCCTTCTGTTACGCCTTTCAAACCTTTGGTGATTCTTGTTAGTTTCCATATCAGCACTGAATGACCTCATGAAAAGGTCCCAGTGGCTTGGCCTATGGCCTAAATTCTATGTTCACCTCGACTAGTCTAGTATCTTCAGTTAGGCCTATGTCCGCTGCGCTAGGCCAGGCCGGGCCCGACTCATTATTTTTGGGACCTTATGTTAACCTCCATTGAAGCACGCTTAGTGTCCTTTTAGTATGGTAAATGATTGGGCTGCGACACACTTCGTCGTTCTACCACGCCGCAACCACATCCAGAAAAAGCACTTGAATGCGCTGTCTTCAGCATCAGTTGGAGTTGTGGTCCCTATAAACAGCACACCAAGACCTCTACACGTCTATCGAAACAAGTGTTTTCTCCTAAATTACAAAATGATGGCATAGTTTATCCGATTAAACAGAGGATAATGAAGGTTTAGCCATACACAGTGCTAACTTGCTGGCCATGATACTCTTGAAATTTTTACTTGAAACTCCTTAAAAGTAGATGAGTGACTCCATCTCAATGTTTGCTGAGGTACTTGTGTAAACAAACTAACTAGTTCCTGTCTTAAATCTGCAAATAGGCTAATGTGTACCCATAGATGCTAGTGGTAAACACTGGCGGCTATCGGGATGTGGCTGGGGGAAATTAGCGAATTTTCAGGATGCCAGACCACTAGGTAATATTTAAATAATTAAGTAAGCACCAGAATAAGGTTATAAATTGCGTTAATGTATATCACATTCTCATGATCATTCATTCAAAAATAATCATTGTTGTTGGAAAACAAACCAAATTCCTGAACATTATGATGTATTATTTGACCTAACCCACACCTAACCTAGGACCAGATCCTCAATGAACTGGAATCCAAATTTGAAGAGTACAGTCAAATTAAAAATGCATTCATGGGTTTTCCATGATGAAGATTTCACTGACCTCCAGCTCAGTAAGTCTTCTGTGTTGCATAAAGTTTTGTAAATATCTGTTTGGTGTTGTTAAGCAGATATATTGCAGCAAGAAGTATAGGCAAGCCTACATGATTTGTTTGTGTAGTCGGTAAAATTTCCAAAGTAAATTAATAAGCACAAATATGTGGCAAGGACAATTATGAGAGTATATTCTAATGTAACCTTCTCTAACCTAGCGTCATCTATGGCACTGGGTCTGATCTGGCCAGGGGGAAAGCTACCTTTGGATTTCTCCACTTACCTGTAGCATTACATACAAGTAGTATATTTCCTTCCTTAAGTTGCCATGTAGAAGGCTGTGGTTCACAACAGGAGGCCATACTACATTGTAACATTCAGGAAATATAAGGGTATAAAATAGAACTTGCTTGTAGATTCCAAGAAAAATGACATTAGTATACCTGTTCTTTTCGTTTATGTTAATGCCAGTCACTCATTTCATGTTGAAAAACAAAGAGCTGTTAGGGGGGAAGGTAGTATTTGTGTAATTTTACTTGGAAACCTTTTTGAACTTCGAGAATTAAAAAAAAATATTAAATAAGCTAATTGATTATTTCTAATGTAGTACCGCCAAAAATTCTTCTGCACACAATCATTGACCTTTTCAACCCTTCTTACACTCATTTTGAATAATTCTAGATATCTAAATTTAATAGTTATTTACAAAATTATTTCAGTTGTAGTTGAACACTCTAGGATAGAAAACCACACCCACTGTTTTTCCAATTCATCACTTTCATGAAATGAGACAGCTGGTCGTATTTACAGTTCCATGAAAAAATGTGATGTCAAGTCGTTATGATGAAAATTCACACAGCTGTTGTAACATGCTCAAATATCTTTCTAACCTTATCTTCTTTCTAATTTATTTGCAGCACAGTCTGGTACATATCAGTTCGCAAAAACTTTCTGGGCACCCATTTAGAGAAAGCAATCTACTAAAGAAAGCAGTTCTCGAAAGAAAGGAGTGATTTACACCATTATAGGTTGTGTAGGATATGACAATTTATTGGATGGAGGTAGCCACAGTGACTTGATTTCTGCACCAAAATTTTATTAGAGAAGCAGTCTATCAGAGAAAACATGTCTCTTAGAAGGAGCAAGGTTCAGTGGAGATTGTACTGTAAGAGGGAACTAGTCACAAAAGAATACATAATAGTTGAACATTTACCAGCATGTAATTATTTTAGCATATACAAAACCATTGTATACCAATTTTTTTTCTGTAGACAGTCTCTTCTCTTTGCAGTGACTGTGACTTTGCCTTGAGCCAGGTTTCGTGTTTTGCTGTGACAGGCATGCCTGTCTTCCTCAATAGAATTGACCCATTCTCATAAGGAACTTTGAAATTTCTTTTCCACATTAGGAGCAGCTTTAGCCCCCAGACACACTTGGAAGGTTGGAAATCTTACTCTTTTATGTTCGAGTAATTAGTTAAACAAACCTCTCAGTTGCTGGCAAGAGATTTGAGTTTCCCTGATTTCTATCCTCCCAGATGTTGTTGACAGAGATCCAGATGAGATCATATTGTGTGTGCATGGCAATCCATGCAGATCTTTCAAGAAAGAAGGCTACCTTTTAGACGGCAACGAGCGGATCAACCTGTCATATGGGCCTTTATGACCTGTTACATATGCCCAACAGGTTGTGTTATCATTCTAGCTCATGGACTAATGCATCTCACTTAAGGTACTTAAAGAGCTTTATTGCTGGAGTTGAATGGGTTTGGTGGCTGGGTTCCTCTCTTCTATCATCTTTTCCTTTTCTTTCCTTGCTCTACAAGGCAGCAGTTTGGGAAGTGTGTTGGAACATGCCCAGATAAAGGCCTATATACTTCCTCTTTTATGCCTTTTTCCGTGGGTAGGGGTGTTGTAAAGTTATAAACTGAGCCTATTTTTTATAACTCGCCTAGAGATTAGCTGCCTTCCGTTTGTTTTCCCTTTCTGTTTGGTAGCACTGCAGCGAAGGTGTGAGAAAGCAGCTGAGTCTACAAACTTACTGATTTATTCAGACAACAAACTGACAGGTCAATAGCTCTTCAAAGCAGAAATGTAGTGCCTGACACAAGGCGAACAAAACAGGTCACAGTACAGTCTACTGTATTTGTTGAAGGATGGAAAGATGTATATAAATCGATGTAAAAGATACGAATAAAGTTATGATACATATAGCTAAAATGCTGATACTGTAATGCATGTGGTAATAATGATACATTTAACATATTAATATGAACGACAATGAATGTACAAAAGATGCGTAATGTTTGCTGTATTTTTTGTACATGCGGGTTTGGTGTGCAGAGATACTTGCTGTGAGGAGATTAGCCGGCCAGGTGAGATGGTTGGTGTGTGGGTGTCCATGTGGGACCATACAGCGCTTTTGTCCTGAATTTATACATGGCATGACACTTCTGAGTCAAGATTCTTCTTTCCAGTCAGTTGTGAAACTTCTCCCACCTGAACAGTAATTTTCTTGCATCAGTGGCAATGGTCAGTATCCCTGCAGGAACAAAAATAACCAACATTTTAAGATAAATTGTATTTTTTGCAGGTAAAGAAATTAGAGACTTTTATTATAAAAATTCTTTGATGCCAAGATGCAGGCTTAAGGCAGGTCTGTGGGAAACCCCCAACCATTCCCTTGGTTGCCTGTCACTAATAAAGCACCTCATCGCCAAGTTTCGTACTTAGGAATACTCACCTATAATGGGCAATGATTTCTATATAAAAAAAATTACCAATTACTTGAACAGTTTGATATACATACATTAATGTTTTAAAAAAATCACAGTAGATGCACATGACTTCATTAAATAAGCGAATACCACAGGAAAATGATAGTTAGAAATCCTAGCGCTTTCGCTCCTTGACAATGTCTTAGTTAAGATGAAAGCGCTTGGATTTGTGACTATCATTTTCCTGTGGGAGGTATCGCTTTACATTAATGTGTATTGTTAGTTGGTACTAGTCTACAGATATTCAGAGTAAATGGCAATCTATTCATAATGCAGTATGATTGATTTATAAACACATTCTTTATTCACAGGTGCTGGATATCAAAGGAGTACATGAATTACTTGAAGTAGTAGAAGAAGAAGAAGAGGAGGAAGGAGAGGAAGCAGAAGAGGAAGAAGAAGAAGAAGAAGACGAAGAAGAGGAAGAATTTGATGAAGAAACTGATTTTGATGAGGAGGAAACTGATTATTTTGATGAAGAAGACGACTATTTTGACGAGGAGGAAATAGAAGAAGAGGAAGAAGTGGAGAAGGAGGAAGAAGAAGAAGAAGAAGAAAAAGAACAGCCACAGGAACAAGCATCAGTGTGAACTGGAAGCTCACCAACTGTGTTAGGGTAACTCTTCTCTTCCTGTATAAACATTACAAGAAGTTTTGGAAGCCTCTTATAACCCCCATTACTTTACTACAGTTTTTAAGCAAGGACAGTCTTCAGAGGTTGTTTTTGCAGACAAGTTTCACTGTAGATGTTTCTTCTCAAAAGATGATAACTAAAAATATCTCAAGGTATGTAAGAACTGAAGGAACAATATTAGATTTCATTTTCCTGTTAATCCTGTTACCATAGGAAATTTTTACATGACATATGATACAAATGCCATGAGGAATTTTTAATGTATTGTACTATTTGATTTTAATGTTCTTTCTTTAAGAAAATCACTGCAATAGTTTGCTATTTTGATATGCTTTATGGTGTTTATAACTTCTGAATGTCATCCACTACCTTATTTTGGGTTGCTTCTCTTCTCAATCCTATCATGACTTCAGGAGTTAATTGAGCATGCTTACTCAGACTTTCTTTTTCATAACTAACAATTGGCATTGTATTTTGGAGGTTTTCTAGAATCTTTTTACAGTTTGGTGGCAGTTCTTAGGTGCATTAATAATTCTTTACACACACTGATACTGTAATATTTTGCACATAAGCAAAGTAGTGTTGTAATAATACAGTCCAGTTGATGATATGTCCTGACTGTCAAAAATAGTATATTTGTACAAGAAACAGTTTGTTTTGGGTGTGTGAAGGCTTTGAAAATAATGACTAGGTTAGCCTTCTTAAGAGGCAAGTGATTTTAAAAAGGAAATATGCCAAGGCTTTTTGGATTGTTTGAATGTGTTTTTTTGACTGAGCAGAAATGTATTTGAATGTGAGTCAATTTTTAAAATTAATGTTACTTGTAAAGTAAGTGATTTTAAATGTTAAATATAGATTGTTCCTACGGCAACACAAACCATTGCTTATGCAGTATTATATATAATGTGAGGTGGGAATGGTTGTTGTAAGTGGGTAACAAGATGGTTAATTGGAGGTAGGCAGGTGAGGGGATGGGGGATGCCCAACTTACATGCACTTTTTGTCAGCAATGGTAGAGTGGAGGTACTTTGTTGTACTGTGATTAAACATCAGGTTGAAATTTGTCCATCTTTCCTGTTTTTTGAAAATTGAACCATGAAAAGTGTGAACCTTCTTGTTAGTGGAATCTGCTGTGGTAGATCCTGTGAAGTGTGCTGGCTGGTATATGTTGCAGTAGAGAGGTTTAGTAACATGAACTGCATTAGGTATCATGAGTCTAATGTGAATCATGATATGCATGAAACGTCTCAAACATCAGAGGAAGAAATTGAGAGGATCAGGAATATAACTTACCATTGATATATTGTGAATGGTTGCAATAAAATGTAACTTTAGATGGGAATGTAACTTTAGATTTTAAATAGATGGGAATGTAAGTTGAAATTAAGTGAGGACTGAATGGGTTAATTTAAGCCTTAGCATCCGAGGTATTATTGAGATACTTGATTTAGGAAATAGATTTAGAGCAATACTTTAAAGTCTTCGAAAAGTGTTGTTAGCAGTGGTAATCATTTAGATAATTAGCGGCAAATATCCTCTTTGGTCGTTTTTCATAGCAACGGAGAACTTCTTCATAGCAACAGAGAACTTCCTCTGCCTGTGTCCATAAGAGTCGGGTAATAATAATTTAAGACAGTATCAGAAGTCATCTTGCTTTACCTTGTAAGTCTCTTCCATGAACTCGCAGTTTAGGGACTCTTCACCAAAGCCTGTAGTGCTCAAATACTGAAAGGATTAGCACTATAGAAAACTGTAAGCCTCTAAATTTTTCTGTAGTATTGTTCATTGGATATAGTATATATGCCACTTAAAAAGTAAATAATCCAAAGTATTGACTAGTCAGTGTGTAAGTCACTGTCAGATTTCTGGTAACTGACTAGATAATTTATGTTTTTATTTTCAGAACAATATTCAACTTTATCAGTCAAGAACAACAAACTGTCAACCCAAGAAATATCTGGGTTTCTTCAAGATCCTTCCTTCAAGATAGGAGCAGCTTTAAAAATGTACTTAATTCAGCCCACCATGTCACAATTGCTACATTTCTATTCTGGGCCATTGGCAGTCTTCAGAAGTAATTTCATCTTAATGATCTTGAGATCAAATGTCATCTTGGCAGTTCACATTCATATACCAGAAAATTCTTAGGTATGTCACATTAAACAGGTATGTAATTATTGTAGAGTTAGGGTTTTTAAGACCTATTTTGTACTATCTTGTTACTGTTTTTATAGAAATGCTTTTTTGATTTTACATACTTTCATGTAGTATGCCAGTGCACTTAAGTCTGTTCCACTATTAGCAGTCTGTTGTTGTAGGCAGAGTTCATTGCACCACTTTTTTCGAAAGTAAATTTTTGTATTAGATTTGTACTGTCATAGACCATACATTTGATGAGAAGTGCCATACTTCGATTATGATGAGAACTCAAAACATCTCAGTGTGGAATTTTTTTTCCGTTGTTTTAGTACCTTGGTTTGTGTTCCAGCACTCAGCAGAACCTTTTTATATTTTCAGCTTTGTATTAACAACATTTGTCTAGCAATAAGAAGAAATCACATGGTGGTAGTATAAAGCATATGTTTATGTTGTTGGGAAAAATATGCTGTGATAGGCCTAGTTGATAATTCGATAAAAGTAAGCTATATCTCCAGTTTCAAATGAAAATAAAGCACAGTATTGATATCCAGTTAGCAAACTGTTGAATTTTTAAGGAGTAGCAATTTATTTACTTTAGTAGTGTTAACTTAGAATACTCCCTTTGAACCAGCCCTTAAAGAGGTTCAAGCTTTAATTGGGTGGTTTGGTTAAACAATTTATCAATGATTATAATTGACATTCAAGACAATTTGTAAGATATGGCAAGAATGCAGTTTTCAACAATGTTCAACATACATAAAAATTAGGCATAGCATATAAAACCTATGATTAACGGGCCCCCAAAGTGTGTACCTCTTCTACATTTTTACAACAGCCTACTTCATTTAAAGTGTTATTTATAGTAAAATTTATTACTAACCTCTTCAGTACTACAGTGATGTTAATAGTAATATTTTATTGTTAATTAATATTCTTGCGTATGAGTTTTTTTTCATTTTGTGGGCCCTAGCTCAGTGACCCTCTTTCCTTGAGGCCCTGAGCATGTTCATTTTGCCTAAAATACCACAATGGTTTAGGGTTGTGGTAGCCAAGTAGTTTCTAGGGCTGCTCATGGCTTGATAGATTTTCTCTGTAAGAAGACCCGGCCGCTTCATGATGTAGGGATGTTGGCATCCATAAGTCGACCTGCTAAGTAGTCAGTAGCCACTGCCCGGCTCCCCAGATCCTATCACGGGCAGAGAGGGACTTGAGCACTGATTATATAAATTTTCATAATAAAATTTATTATTTGGATACTTACCTACTGTTAAATTTAGC